>NC_056747.1:336597429-336784416 GCF_019279795.1 Protopterus annectens | reverse complement strand
GGGGCAAAAAATTGTCTTTTTTCTGGATGCCAGGAAAAGTCTTGAAATAGAAACTTTGTCCCCTTTTCCTCTTCTGGTACAGTTTGAATAGCCCTTATGCTTAAGAGAGTACTTGCTTTTGAGCCTCTGCCACTAATTTGGGGGTAGATCTGGCCAACCGTTTGGGGTTGGTAATGTGTGGAAGTGAAATCTATATCCTTGGGAAGCTATATTTAAAACCAATTTGTCCTGGGTAATGTGTTCCCAGTTTCTTGCCTGCACAGCAATCTTTCCCCCTAAAGGAGCAGTCAGATGAGAAGTGCTTGGAAGTTTTAAAGTTAAGTCATTGAGACAGCTTACCATAGGGGGAAGTCTTACTACTCCCTGATTTGGAAGTGGGAGCACCCCACTGCTTAGTCCTGTCTGTAACCTGGGAATGAAGCCTGGGTGTTCTGCTGGTTCTGGGTTTGGACTGAGAATGCCTGGAAGAGGCAGGAAAGGACCAATTCTTAGAGGGCCAATGCCTACTAAATCTTGGAGGCTGTACCTGTAGGAAATCTTTAACAGTTTGCATAGATTTAACTTTTTCCGCCATCTTTTTAAGTACTTCTTCTGCTTTGTTGCCAAACAGGCGGTCCTGATTTAAGGGAGCATCCAGCAATTTAGCTTTAACATGATCTGGCAAGGATTGCTCCCTAAGCCAAGCATGCCTTATAAGTACAGACCCTAGTGAATCAAAACCACATTGCACAGTATATTTTCCAACTTGTTCAGCAGAATGCATTAAATCCTGTAAATCCTTATTTTCAGCACAGTCAAGAATCATCATTTTCTGTTTAAACAATCCAATAATATGCTGCTGATACTTTAACATATGAAACTGGCAGTTTAAGGCTCTAATGGTCAAGGTTGCAGAATTGTATACCTTCTTACCCCATCTATCCAGCACCCTGGAATCTCTATCAGAGGGGGTAGGATTTTTGGCAGTAGTAGCCTTAATGCCCTTGGGTCCCCAGAAATGTCCCTGTGGATCCGTAGTAGGATTTTTAAAAAGGAACTTGTGAGGAGTCAGGAACCCTGTAAAATATCTATCAGGCTTTCTAGGAGCAGGAGGTGGAAGAATCAGGGGCCAAGCTAGATTCCTTAAAAAGGCATCATCAACAATATCCAGTACAGGGGGGATTGCTAAAGGCCTGTGTAGGGGCAGCAGTAAGAAATCCCTAAGCCTCTTTTTAGAATCAGAGTAATCCTGGCTTTCCCAGCAGAAATGCTCCCTAAAAGTATGCAAAGTTTCACTAAAAGAGAAATCCTCTGGAGGGGAAGCAGAAGGAATAGATTCCTCCTTATCAGAATCCTCATAGGTAGATAAGGGTAAATCCTGGTCATCAGAGAAAACAGAAATTTCAGAATCCTGATCAGAAGTATCATAGGCAAATTCAGTCGTAGATATCTTGGAGGGGGAAGGCTGGCTTCCCCTGATTAAAGTAATAAGGTCTTCAGCCATTCTTATCATTTGTTTTTTAGGCATACAGGCCTGACCATGCGGTCTGGGCATCGGTTTTCTAAGCATGGTTCGAGCTTTAGGCCTTGAAGAAGAAGATGGCATTGGTTTAATATGCAAGTCTGTAGGCCTGAATACCCACTCAGAAGCCAGTGCTTGCACAGTGGCTCCGGACCCATCCAAGGTAGAGACATCTGCAGGTTCCACAGTTGAAGCATCTCACGGCATACCGGACTCCGAATGGGTCCTGCGGTGCCTCAAGCTAATCTAAAAGTAGTGGGTATGAGGGCTGCTGAAAGAGCCCTAGCATTCTGAGTACCGGGCGTAATCCGGCAACTAGCTAGCATGAGAAGCTGCCGTCATAGGTTTTGGACCTGTGGCGCATCTGTCTCTGTTCCTTATCATCAGTGCTTTTTTCAAAATGTCAGTAGTCTGGATTGCTTACGTAAAGATATTACATCTTCGATAATTGGAATCCGGGTGCCAAAATATTTAGAAGCTTAAATATACCGACGCATCATTTGATAGTTTGTTGTTTTAAATAAGGCAACAAAACCGACAGTGAGGTAAGTCGATGTCAGGGCCCAGGCAAGAACATCACAGTAGGAATGAAAATCTTTATGAGGTATTTGCTTTCCACAAGAAATACAATAACTACTGACTTTACTGAAATTGGTTTAGAGCAAGAAAAGTTTCCAATGGGGTACTTAGCTTTAGTTGAAGACTCTCGGTTCTGAAACTCAAAAACTAAAATGTCAGGAGTCGGCCGACTGCCACTTCATGCGAACTGCCGTTTCTCAAGCTTCGGCACCGCACGGCAAGAAAAGACTAATGTAATGGTGTTGGCTGCATGCTTTATATCCTCCCTGACTACCTGACGCCATGGAAGATGTGATCAAGAATAATGCAGGGACCCAAGACTTAGATAATCAGGCCGGACTGAAGGCTACTGCAGTAAGCAGAGATAACCCAAAATGTGATGACTGCAACAGTGAAACATGAAGAAAGTGGTTGACAGTTTTGGTACCTACCATAAAATGTAGATGTCCGAACAGGATAGCATCTGCAGTCATGCCAACAAATGGGTTGTCCTGTCGTCAGGCAGCTCCTCTCGGGTCGTATCGGATTCCAAAGTCTGGGTCCGCTTCAGGCTGATAAACAGACATTTCAATTCCGACGTCATTCCCTGCTGGTCTTCGGTATAAAGGCATCAGCCGACGCTTCTATTTTCTCGGCGCTTCTTGCCCCAGATGCCAGTTGCCCTCTTGGAAAGCTAAATTCACCTGATAAATGCCAATGTTTCCAAAAAAAAAAAAGTAGAAGGCAAACACAAAACATAAGCATGTATGTACATATATACAAACAAATACACTATAAGAGACTCCCCAGCTAGCTATTTGGAGGGTAAGTACCCTAGGGTAGGGCACCACAGAGGGGAAGGAGGTGGGTAATCTGATTGCAGATGCTATCCTGTTCCCTCGAGACATCTACATTTATGGTAGGGTACAAAAACTGTACTATGTCCTTCAAGGATGCATCTGCAGTCATAATAAATGGGTTGAATACCATAGCCAAACTGAGGGTGGAGGAAGAAAAATTATGGTAGTTAGGATCCCTTGCAGCACAGCAGTGGCAAACCCTGCTCGGGATCTAGAGGTATAGAGGTAAATTATAATGCTTTGGCAAATGTATGCTGCACGGAGGTCCAAGTAGCCGCCTCAATATCAAATGTCCTTGGTTGCCACTCCTCGTGAAGAAAGCTGTGGTAGTGGCTTTCGCTGTAGCCCTTGTAGAATGAGGTCTTATGTTCTGTGGAATTGGTTTTCCATGGTAGGGAGTAACAGAAACTTATGCAATTTCCTATCCATTTGGAGATTGTCTGTTTGGAAATTGCTTTTCCTTCCCTTCCTGTTGCATAGGCTACTAAAGCTGGTCAGTTTTTCTGTTACCTTTGGTTCTGTCCAGGTAGTAAAGGCGTAACTGCCTGGGTGCGTAATACATCCAAGGTATGCAGCAGTCTTTCCCCTGTTCTGTGGGATTGGGAAAGAAGGTATTTAGGTGGATTGCCTGGTTTAAAGACACTCTGGATACCACCTTAGGCATAAATGTAGGATTAGTTCTCATGGACACCCTATCTTGATGGAAGATTAGAAGGGTTGCACTGCCATTAAGGCCTGTAGTTCATGAAACCCTCTCTTGCTGAAGTAATTGCCAGTAGGAAAGCAGTTTTCCATGATAGGTGTTGCAGATCTGCTGTTGCTGCTGGTTCAAACGGGAGGGAGTGTCAAGCTTTTCTAGCACAAAGTTCAAGTCCCATGCTGGTAATGGTGGTTTCCTAGGAGGTTTTACATTCTTGATCCCTCTGAGGAACTGCCTGGAGTAGAGGATGCTTGAAAAAACAGGTGGATCGAAGCTGTATTCTGCTTGTGGAAATAGCTGATGCATGTATCTTGATGGAGGAATAGGACAGGCCTGTCTGTAGAAGCTCTGCCAAGTACTCCAGGATGTTAGCAATATCTATGTTCGACACATCTTTTCCTCTTTCTTCTCTCAGTACTCCAAATGACAAACCTTTTCCATTTTCCTGCATAGTTCCTTCTTGTTGAAGGTCTGCGGGCTTCAAGGATAATGTCTTTAACCCTTTGGGATAGGTCTGGGTTAGTTGCTGCTATGTGATGTTCCAGGCAGTCAGTTGCAAGGTTTTTAGGTTTGGATGCATGATGTTGTAGTTGTTCTGAGTTAACATCAAAGGCAACAGGGGTATTGACCACATTCTCCCCCCGAGACATGCTCCTCAGCAATGGGTACCAGTGTTGTTCTGGCCAATTCGAGCTATCAGGATTATCCTTGGACGCCTCTATGATTTTCAGTAGTACTTTGTGCATCAAGGGAAGAGGTGGAAATGCATATGCTGTCAGGCCTTTCCAACTGAAGGATAGAGAGCCCACCTTCCATGCAAGTGGGTGGTATGTCCTTGTGCAGAATTTTTTGAGCTGGTGATTGAGTGGGATGCGAATAGGTCTATTTGTGGCATTCCCCATTTCTTTGTGATGGCCTTGAAGATGTCCGGGTGTAGCATCCATTCGTGAGCATCCGAGGTGGTTCTGCTTAACATGTCTGCTAGGGTGTTCTCTTTCCTGGCACAAATATTGCCTGTAACTGGATGTTGTAGCTCAGAGCCATATTCCAAAAGGTCCAGAGTCATTCTGCATAGGGGGTATGAATGAGTGCCTCCCTGTTTGTTGATGTACCACATGACTGTGGTGTTGTCTGTCCTTATCATTAAATGGCCTTCTTTGAGGAATGGTCTGAATTTCTGGATTGCTAGTTTTACTGCCAGCATTTCTTTTTGGTTTATGTGCAGGTGCAGCTGGTCTTGAGTCCACAATCCTTGTATGCATTTGTCCAACATGTGCGCCCCAGCCTAGGGTCTGAGGCGTCTGCTGTGATGGTTTGGCTTGCTTGAAAGTTGTGGAAGGGTAAGCCTGGGTTTGACTGGCATGCTTGAGCCCACCATAGGGAACTCCTGTTTTAGGCATGGGATTAGTGGGATTTGGGTTTCTAGCTGTGCCTGTGTTGAGACCATAAATTCTTTAGGTACCACTGTAGCTTTCTCATATGCAGTCTGGCATGTGGGACCAAGATTATGCATGATGCCATGAAGCCTTAAGGCCTGCAGTACTTTTCTTTGCTGTTAGTTTGTTCTGCTTTGTTAATGCCAAGAAGTAAAGAGGGAGTTCTTTTGTTTTTCTGCAGTTAGGAATGCCATTTGTTTTACTGTGTCCAATTCGCTGCCCAAGAATGTTCTTGTTTGGGATGGTATCAGCCTTGACTTTTGTAAATTGACTGTGTATCCCAGGGCTTGTAGTAAGCAAATGACCCTTTGTAAATCTGTTGTCAGCTTGCTTTTGTTGTCCGCTTGTAACAGGCAGTCGTCCAGGTATGGATAAATTTGGATTCCCTGTAGTCTGCAGTGAGCGATTACTGATGCCAGGCATTTTGTGAATACTCTGGGCAGTAGATAAGCCAAAGGGCAATGCTGAGAATTGATAATGCTCTGATCCTGCAAGAAATCTGAGGTATCTTCTGCAATTTGGTCGTATGGGGACGTGCAGGTATACCTCCTTGAGATCTAGAGTTACCAGCCAACACTCCTTGCCCAGCATGGGAAGAAGTTGCTGTAGGGTCAGCATTTTGAATTTTGGGACAATGATGTATGTGTTTTAAGACGGACAGGTCGAGAATAGGTCTCCAACTTTTCTCTTTTCTTGGTACTAGGAAGAGTCTGGAGTAGAATCCTTTGCCCTGTTCTGTTATTGGTACTCTTTCCACAGCTCTCATCTTTGCTAATTCCGCTATCTGCTTTAAAGCTTCTGTTTTTTGATTTGGAGGTAGGTTTGGCATTCCTCTTTTTACTGGTAAGGTGTGGAAGTGGAACCTGTAGCCTTGGTCTATGGTTTGCAAAATCCACTTGTCTTTTGTGATATAGTGCCAATTTTTCGAAAATAAGGTTAACTTTCCGCCTAAAGGTGCTGCTATTTGCTCCCTGGTAGGCGGTGTCAGAGCCAAGTCACTGTGATTGTCCTGTTGCCGTGGCAGTGGTTGTGTCTGTGCCTCGGTTATTGCCTTGCCACTGTCGTCCTCTGTAGGCACCTCCTCTGGATTGATTTCTGCCTCTAGAGCCGCCTATTCCTGCCTCTTGGGATTTTTGAGGGAGTCTGGAAAGGACCAATTTTGGCAGGCCAGTTCCTGCTAAACCTTGGGGCTGAACCTGTAAGAAATCTTTAACTGTTTGTACAGATTTTGCCTTCTCTTCCATTTTCTTCATTACTTGCTGAGCAGGTGTACCAAAAAGACTGGCCTTATCCATAGGAGCATCTAACAGCTTTGCTTTAACATGATCCGGTAAGACCTGTTCTTTCAACCATGCATGCCTTCTTATCACTGTGCCAGTCATGGCTGATCTAAATGAAGCCTCCAGTGCATCATAGCCACATTTTAAAGAATGGTTACTAACCTGTTGGATGTTATTCACCATTTCTAATACATATTTCTTATCTAAGGAGTCATCAGAGGGCAGCTTTTTAGTTAACTGATCAAGCATAAACTCTTGGTATTGGATCATATGAAACTGACAGTTTAAAGCTCTAGCTGAGAGAGTAGCAGAGGTGTAAACCTTTTTCCCCATCTCTAAGGACCTGGATTCCTTCAGAAGGAATAGGGTTTTTTGCTGAGGTCGAGGCTACTGCCTTAGGCCCCTGGGATATAGTTTCAGGATCTGCAAGTGGGGCCTTGTATAGGTGGTGATGAGTGTCTGGCACCCTGTAAAATCTATCTGGTTTGGCAGGTCTGGAGGTAAAGAATCAGGAGCAGTGCAAACATCATTAAATGCATCATCCACAACAGGCAGTACAGGAGGTATAGCTAAGGGCCTATGTTGTGGTAAGTGCAGAAATGTCCTAAGCCTTTTTCTTGAATCTGAGAAATCTTGTCCCTGCCATTGGAATTGTTCTCTCATGGCATGTAAGGTTTCACTAAAGGAAAATTCCTCTGGTGGAGAGGCAGCTGGAATGGATTCTTCAGCATCGGAATCTTCATAAGTAGAAAAAGGAGCCTCTGGCTGGTCTGTAATGTCTGAGTCATCCGCAGAATCATCAGAGGACACTGGCTCGGGGGGCTCTGCTCTAGGTCTCTTTTCTGGGGGCTGAGAGGCCGTGTCTGGGTGAGATTGGGATCCCCTAATTAAGGATATTAGATCCTCTGCCAGAGTAAGCATTTGTGAACTAGAAGTGGGCCTGTGTGAGGGGGGCTAAACAGGCACTGATTTAACAGATTTGGCTGCTTTAGCCCTGGCAAAGGCCTTAATAGACATGGCTGCAGGAGGCCTAGCAGCACCACGTGCTGGGGTAGAGACATCCAAAGGGACGGTGTCTGATAAATCACTAGGAACCACAATTGTAGGCAAAATTTCTGAGGCCGATTCAACTAAGGTAGCAGGAGCCTCAGTAGTAGTCATGGATTCGGCTGAAGATTGACCGGTTTTCTCGGTTTCGCCGAAACCGAGACACTCGTGACTTGCTTAACCGTGGTTTCGGCGAAACCGCTGATTCCGCGAGTGTCGGTCTTTTTCGCGCTTAAACAATTTGGGTAGTCGGAGGATCCGACGGCATAATGTACGCAAAATCTGAGCCGAAAAACTGTTCAGCAAACTCCGACCAACGCCTAAGCATTCGGCGTTGAAGGAAGCACAGGCCGAACAGGCTGCTACGTCGAGGTCAGGGCCTAGGCAAGGAATACAGTATGAATGAGAATCTTTATGAGGTATTTGCTTTCCACAAGAAATACAATTACTGACTTTTACTGAAATTGGTTTAGAGCAAGAAAAAGTTTCCCCCAATGGGGTACTTAGCTTTAGTTGAAGACTTCGGTTCTGAAACTCGAAAACGAAAATGTCAGGAGTCGGCCGACTGCCACTTGCGAACTGCTTCTGCTTCGGGCACCGCATGGCAAGACAGACTAATGTAATGGCGTCGACTGCATGCTTTATATCCCTGACTACCTGACGTCATGGAAGATGAGACCGCAACCAACGCAGGACCCAAGACTTTGATAATCAGGCCGACTGAGGGCTACTGCAAGCAGATAACCCAAATGTGATGACTGCAACAGTGAAACATGAAGAACATCTGTCCATCACAATCAGGAGAATTGGTGAAGCCATGTGGTTAACCTGAGCATCTGAAGGTCGAGTGGATCCAAGCCAGCTGGTTGAAAAATCAGATCTGGAATGGGATCCAGGAACCAAGCAGTGTACCTCAGAAAAGGCCAAAGAAGGAAAAACCACACTTGCCGAGACCAAAAGGAAGCAATGAGGATCACAGCTGCTTTGCAATGAGCAACCTTCTGGATAAACTATCAACAGGGTCAGAGGATATACATACAGGACACCTGGGAGCCAAGCACACATAGGTGTATCCCTGGGTTACTGTCTCTGAGGAGGAACAAAGACATAACAGCTGTTGCACTTGTTGTTGGATGGGGAAGCAAACAGACTGCAACATAGGGTGCCCTAGAACCAAAATATCCAAACCACAACCTTCAGATTTAAAGACCATTCATGAGGAAAAAGCATGCTCCTGCTCAGACTATCCACAAATATGTTGTATCTGCCCAGGATATGCATTGCAACCAGAAACCACTGATACAAAATCACCCACTGCCAAACCTTCATAGCCTGCTGGACAAAAGCGGGTAAGATCCGATTCCTCCCAGTTGGTTCAAATACCAGATGGCAACCTTATTATCTGTCTGAACTGAGATCAAACCCTTCGGGAGGAAGTCCCAAAAAGCCTGAATGGGGGGGTTTGCTCTCATCTGTAAGATGTTAATGTGACGAGTGGCCTCGATCATGGACCAGGTTTCTTGCACAGATCTTCCTTTGAAACGCCAACCTCAACCTACAAGAGAAGTATCCACTGCAACTGTACCCAGCAGAAGAGAAAGAACAAATTGCCTCTGGGAAGACACCAGGGGAAACTCCAACTACCACCTGATTTGACTTCGACACACATTTGCCAATATGATGGGGAAATTCTATCAGAAGAGTCAAGTAAAACCATTGCACCGTAGGTGTCTACTGCAGAGGTCTCATGTGGAACCTTGGTAGGAGAACTAAGCAGATAGCAGCTGCCATGTGTCCTAAGGGCTTGAGAACTAGTGACACTGGCGGCTTTATGTAAAGTAGCAAAGAAATGGCCTGGCAATGAAGAGTAGATGCCCTGGAAGTGGATGTTCCGCGATATGACAGACTGTGTCCAAGTGACAACCTATGAATTCCAGTATCTGAATGGGGCGAAGACTGGACTTTTGACAGCTGCCTGTGATCCCTAAGGAAAAGCACATCCAGAGTAAGGTGTCTCTGGCACTGACTAACGATCTTGTAGAGGTAGTTAGAAGCTGATTGTCCAGGCAAGTGAAGGCCTGGAACCCCTGCAGCCTGAGCCAGGCTGTTATAATTGTCATGCACTTGATGAACACCTGGTAAGTGGTGGTGAAACCAAAGGGCAACACTCTGAACTGATAACTGGCTCCCAACCAGAAGCACAGAAACCTCCTGGAATATCTTGCTATCTTTACATGACAGTAAGCACCCCCTGAGGCCAGCTGGGGACTTCCAGTCATCATACTTCAAGAGAGGCAAAATGAATTCCACTGTGACCATCTGGAACTTGGTCTGTTTTACAAAGCGTTCCAACTTGCTTAAATCCAAAATTGTCCTGAGGTTCGTTTTCTTCTTTGGAACCAAAAATAACCTAGAACAGACCCCAGATCCAAGTTGGTCTGGTGGGACTTCTTAGAAGACTCTACTTACTAACATCTTCTGAATTTCGGTGGGTGTATCCCTTCTCTGACAGGGTAGTGTTTCTGGAAGATGACTGGTATTTACCTTTGGTGTATCTAAAAATGGAATCATGTAGCCTCTGAATAGGACTCAATATCCATGGCGCTGAGGTGATGGACTCCCAACCTTCTGGGTGCAGAGCCAAATGATCCCCAACTGCTTCCAGAGCCAAACAACCCATCAGGATCACTGAAAGGGGCCCACTGGAAGCCCTGGTTCTTGTAGGTGGCCCCCCTTGTGGTTACTCCACCCCCCCCCGGGGGGAACCATCCATGGATACTTCCTTAAAAGACTGCTGTGCTTTTCTAAAGAGGAGTCTTTTTCCCTCCTCAGGTTCTGACAAAAACCCCATTGAGGGGTAGCAAAATGCACTCCAATGGCTGACGGCGTCTTTCCATTTTGCTCAGTTCTGGTTAAATTGCCCCTAAACCTAGGCCCAAAAAGGGAAAAGCTACCATAGGCAGCAATAATAAAGGATGCCTTGACACGGTCTGCAAAAATTACACAATCTCATCCAAGCGTGGTGATGCGGTGCAACGCCAACACCAGTGACTTAGGATGCGCCATCCGCTGCATTAGAAAGGAGATGCATGCACACATTAGAAATGGACCGAGACAACTGAGACTCCAGAGTCTACACAGTCTTAACCACTCTTGACACTTCCTACACAATGTCTACTGATGTCTCATCAAGTGAATCAGGTAATTAAACACTCTCAGTGCAAATGTGGCTGTGGCGTAGGAACCCTTCCCTAACTGATCCCTAACTGATCCAATACCAGAGACTCACTCTTATTCAGCAGCAAAGGCAGGACACTTACACCAGTGCTGCCGGTCCTGGGAAGGGGCCATGATCTTACCTGGTTTCTCTTGAATTCCTTCCATGCCCTCCGGGACACCAAGTCAATAAGCAGATCCAGAGGGGGAACCACCCAGGATGTGGACAGATCCACTCCTGAAGGCCTCAAAAAATACTAACTCTTCTGGAGCTGGGGCTTTGACAGTCCAACACCCGCATAGCACAGCAGCTGCAACAGGCTGCCAAAAGAGGAGTCATTACAGGGAGATTTAGGGGACCCCTCTCCCTCAATGAGGTGCTTCCACTTGCACTGCCACTTGGCAGAAACTTCTGGAGTGGAAGAGGCAGGAGGTCCTGAGTGCAAAACAGATTGCAGACCAGCAGGCTGTCCAAGTGCAAACTGAAGCATGTCCACAAGCAGAGATGCTGATGTGGGAGGGATACCGGCTGGCACTGACCACTCTGTTCACTGACAGGAGAACACCCTCTCTATTACCTCAAAAGTACAGGCTGAAGCTGGTATCCCAGAGCTCACACATCTAGGATGCAAAGATAATAAAGATATGCCAGACTCCAGAACTGCCATCACCTGCTTTGACACTGAGATCAGAGCCGACCTATCGAGAGCAGAGGCGATGAGCAGGAGGGACTACTACAAAATCCAAAGCATCGACCCTGACCCGGAAGCCCCTGTCTTGAAGTCCTGGCCCAGACACTGGTGGAGTTTTGGAAACCAAGTCAGGGGTAGGAGCCAATATCAACCAAGCCATCAGATCTGACTCTAGGAGTGGTAAGGTAACCAGCTTTGATAATTTTGGAGCCATATTGCCCGAGGGAGCAAACAAGCTTGTAGGAGCTGAAGTCAAAGGGCTCAGTCCTAACTACATCTGAGCTTGTAGGAAGGATTGTACCAGCTGCTCCAAGTCACTTGGTCATAAACTCCCAACCGATCAGAACAAGTGAGCAGATGAATCTACTGATGGAGGCTTGGTGCCTCACCTGCTGGTTGCTGCGCTGAGGACTGGGCCAGAACTGCAGAGGATGGGATCCGGGACACAGAAAGATAACTCCAAAGAAGACTCTCACATAGCAGTGGGGGAGAAGGGTGAAAAGGTCCTCCCCAAGGGATCATATTTTGTAAGGCAAGGACCCAAGACACATGTCTGAGAAGGAGCCTTCCTATAGTCAGTACTTTGGGAGATCGGGCCAAAGTTGTCAGATCCGATGTCAGTGCCATGGCCACATGAAGAGCCGAAGATCTTGGGACCTTCGGATCCAAAGGAAAGGAGGAAGAGGGAACCAATCTTTCTCGGACGCCTTTCAAAAGTTTAGGGTCCTTAGATCACTCCTTCTGATCCCGGTCTCCATCAACCCTACCAGTCAGAATGGAAGAAAAGGAAGAATCGACGAACACCAACAGACCTTTGAGGACCAACTTGGCCCTCATCTCATTAATGGCTTGGGTGCCAAAACTGTTGCAAACAGCACAATAAGTCAGGGTGAGTGGCCCCAAGACAATAAACGCACCAGTCATGGGCATCTTGGGAAGGGAGCCTGTGGCCGCACACTACACACTCCTTGAAGCCCTTATTCATACCACATTAAAAACATACACGGACTACTACAAAAACTTAAAACCAACACAGACTATATTACTAAGTACAAAAAGCACACTGTATTTACAAAAACTGAATCATACAAGGTGGGAAAAGCTCGTAAAAGAAACACTACCTATATCTAATCTATCCTAACCCTAAACTAACAATAACTGACACTAAAAACACAAAAAAAGCTAAGGTCGAGGAAAAGGGGGGAAAATTAGCTAACAAGTACAGAAAAGGATACACCCTAATGGATCTTGAGCCCAAGCTGCTGTCCAAGAAGGAGGCAAATGAAATCCAAGGCAATCCTTGTAGGGCAAAGTGTTACGGGTAGAGGAGGGAAAGATTGGGAGGGGTTAAAGTTTTAAGGATATCTCCAGTCAATTCAAGTTGGATTCAACAACCACATATAAACTCAGACAGAAAAGACAACACTGGATGCATATTTAAAGCTATACACCCCAAATACTTCATCACCAGTACTTCCAACTATAAAACATGCATAATCTGTATGTATATTAGGTAGAACATGTTATGTTTTGCTTACTTTAAACTTAACATTACTAAATTTGCCCATTTTTATTGCTTCAAAATAAGACTCTTTATTTACATCAATAAATGTAGATTTTCATTCTTCAGTCATAATTAACAATTGAGATGTCCATTCAACTGTTGGGTTTATTCAGAGGTCTTCTAAATCTGGAATACTGCATTAAGATGTTCTGTTTGGACTTCTGATCTGTTCTTTGGGATAATCATTGCTGCTCAATGACTTTGAGGATGTACAGCTTTAGGAGCCTCTCTCTTCAAATCTTGACTACTATGACTTTCATAACCTCTATTTTGTTTTTGTACAACACTGGTTGTGACACTTCTGGGTGCACTTTTTGCCTTAAACTTTGATAAGTTTGCCTTGGACACATTTCTATGATTCCTCCTACACAGGTTTCATTCTTCATCAAAAATAACACAGGGCCTTGTTTCAGCTGGTTTCTCATCTACTTCCAACTTCATGCTGCACACACTTTGCCACTGCTTTTGTATTCTTCCACCACGTGCCCCTTCCAACCAAGGATATACACACCAATTCTCCTCATGCCAGCTCCAACAGACACTTGAGTCACTAATTTAACTTAGGTGACCTCGGCCGTATGTATGGCTTTTTTTCCTCTACCAATGAAGCTGTTTTTCTGCAAATAAACAACTAAGCTGGTGAGATAAGTCCCTGCAAAGTACAACTGTGTAAGTAAATTAACTATAACTGTAGATGTTTGAATATATCATTGCTACAGCAACTTATCTGGGTTGCATCTTGCAAAGAATATGACCAACCAGCCAGTTTTTCAAAGCTTAAGGGTACCTTCGACATGCTCTAACTGCAAAAAAGATAGAGCAGAGCTCAATATAAAAAGGCAGTCAAACTGTCAAAAAAGATCAGAGATCTCTTTCACCAGGAAGGCAGGCAATACTCCTGAATGGAAAAATGCTATGAAAGGTAAAACAAAACCAACTATATACATCCAAATCCTGACAATAAAAACAAATATGGAGGATGGACAGAGGGTAAATATACTGCAACAGTTACCCAGTCGAACATCTACTCTTATGGTAATGTTCATTTACACACAACAGCACTATTGAGCAACATTAACTCACTTTTGTAGTAACCTAAGCTGTTCAATTAGATTACTACAGCTCTTAGAAACAGAGATGAGAAAAAACCTTAAGAAATCTATGAGCCCCTGGAGAATGATTCTGGCAAAGACTGTGCTAGACTTGGAAAAGGAATCCAGTTTATAATCCTTTGTAAAATTTGTAAAGAGGATCAAGTTACTATTTCTAGAATACTTCAAGTCCACCCTTTTCCAAAAAGCCATAGATGAACATAAAGCTCAGGTTGAATGGGCCCCAACACTGCCTGGAAGAGGGTTGTTATGGTGAAAATAAAAAAAGGAACAGGCATGACAACTATTTCGAGAATGTCTGCTATGACAATGGTTGCCCATTTCTCTTACCTTCATAGCAGACAGACAGCTGATCAGCTTTCCCGAAGGACTGAATTCTGCCCAAGTAGTACCTAAGGTACCTATGGAAGTCCAGAGTATGGAGAAATTTTTCCCTCCTGTTCTTAGGTTCTGGAGAGAAGACAGCAAAATCAATGGATTGGCTCAAGGTAAACTCTGAAGTCACCTTAGCCATAAAAGGAGGACTTCTCAAGGAAATTATATTATTTTGGACAATGAGGTAGAGGTGACCCACCATAAGGGCTTGCAACGCTGATACTCTTCTAGCCAACACAATGAGTGATACACAACTATACTTTCTTAATATGTAAGGTAGTAAGTAAACCTACCATAACAGTGCACACGTTCAAATGATCACTGCTGCAGTAGCCTTAGCTGTAGGGGTTATATCCTGCAGAGGATAACAGCCATCTTTCCAAAGCTTCAGGGCACCTTCCACATGCTCAAACCATCAGTCAGCATGAGCTGAGCTGATTAAGACAGGTATAGGAGCCAAGCCCTTTGGAGCTTTTATGCCAACAGAGAGAGGGAGGGATAAGCCTTGAAATGACAATGCAAAGAACAAAAATAAATGTCCACATCCTGGCATAAACAACACACCAGAAAATAAGGAATATGGTGTGAGGACTGGCTACTGAAGCAGTGATCATTCAAACATCTAATGTTATGGCGAGTTTATTTACAGAACTATACTACATGAAACATACTGATCACTGCTTCAGTAGCAGTAGCTATAAGGGTAAATTACACTAGCTTACCACATTTGGGAGGTGGAGGAAGAATCCAGGAGGCCCTGGAGAACAGTACTAGCAAAGCCTAATCTACACAAAGAGAAGGAATCAAGCTTATAGTGCTTTGCAAAAGTATGTAGGGAGGTTCCAACTGCAGCTTACATAATTCAACCCTTACTAAAAAGCCACACATGAAGCCAAGGCCCTAGGAAAGTGGGCCTTGGCCCTGCCTGAACAGTTTTGTTGCAGTGAGTGTAACAAAACAGCCTTAAACAACCATTTGGAAATGGTCTGTTTTGACCGATGTCCCTTCTTACTTTCACAAGAAATGAGCAATTAAGCCAAAGATCTGAAAGATTTATTTCTGTCAAGATAGCACCCAAGTTGTCTGTGGGCATCCAAGGTAAGGAATACCCTTTCTCATTCATTTTTTTTTTGGTTCAGGAAAGAAACCAAGAAGATGGATAATTTGGCTTTAAGTAAACTCGGATACTACTTTAGGCATAAAAGTAGGATTAGTTCTTACCAATTCAAAAATTCTGAGCAGATAAAGGAGGATCCAAGGAGAAACTGTACTGCAATGGCTGAAAGGTAAACTTTGACAGAAAGGTTAAGACAACTCTATTGCCACGTGTTCTATAACTGCTGCAGAAATAGCAGTTCTCAACATGATTTTGATACACTGTCTTTGGATAAGCATCATAACGAGAACATTTTCCATGTAGCCAGTTAAGACTTCCCTATATTACTACTACTCCGCATTCCAGCTTCAGGTGGAATGTTAATAACTTCCTATGAAAGCCTCTCCTTAAAATGTATCAGTTTGAAAAAACCCTTGCAGCCAGTGTCTGGTTCTTGAAGTATGGGAGAACCAAGCTACCCCTGCATGGGCAGAAAAAGACCCTTTTCAGATATTTGAACTAGCAGAATAAGAACCTAACTGTCAAAGCCAGAGACATGAATAAGGTTCTGATCATGTCAGATTTGACGGAATGAAAAGAGATCCCCCATGCCATGAAATACTGAATATGTCTACTGCCCAGGCCCTCCTCTTTTAGAATGTGGAGCATAACATCTGCAGCTGACCCGAGATGACTGCTCTCAACTATCCTAGATTTAACTTCATTTTTGGCCTGTCACTAGTGTAAAAGGTCATTAAGGATTGTAGTCAGTCAATACTGCCAGTCAGAATTACATTCTCTCTTTGTTCAAAAAGATGCATTAAGATACAAAACCTGTTCAATTAACGTAACTGAATAAGAGTAATATTTAAAAATTGTCCCTTATTTTGGGCCTTTATCCACTTATTCATTTTGGCTTTGCACGAAATATTGTTTTGTTTTGTCCATAACTCTTGAGCAAATATGTTGAGAGTTATGTCTCAGGTGAATTTTTTTTTTTTTGTAGCACAGCTCCCCTGTGTGTAGACTCAAACACTTCTGAGTACATCTTCCACTTGCAGCTGTTTAATGCTGGACCTTCTCAACTTACATGCAGTCAGATTCTGGTCTGATGATGCTATAAAGGAGCCCTGGAGATGTAGGCCTAACTGAACTGTCAAGTCTACACTATCAAGATCAGTATACAGAACTGATAAGTTTACCATCCTATTTATATATCACATCACTCTACTGGTGTTAATTTGAAGAGGTATACTGCAATAGTGCAATAGCTCTTCTCCGTCTTGCTTTCTTAGCACACTCCTGCTCAAGACTTCATGCAGCTTCAGATGTACTCCCAAAGCAAGGTCCAGCTTATCTGTGGTCACAGTTTTTTCTCCTTGGGCAGAACCTTATGCCTGTCTGGACTGAGGTCCACCACTCTGGCCAACCAGAACAACTTTTTTGATCACTAGGATGAAAAGGATTACCTGATAAAGAAATTGGCAATGCTGCAGCCGGAGAGTGTATTCATTCACAGCCTGAATTAAGGCATCATCAACGCTAATGTTAACATATGACCCAAAGGTATGAGATAAATACCTGGCTGCCACATGGAATTTTGGGTCAATCCATAAAAAGAAGTTTTAACCCTTTCTTTGGGCAGGTAAATCTAGTCTTTCTATATATTCGAGGTGGGGATGGGGCTGCAGGAATAGCCTCAATTCCTCCTATAGCACTCTTGACTTAAGTTTAAGAATAAGTCCAGCTTTGGAATATGCTCCATATTCAGGGATCTGCATAACCTCCCTCCAAATAAAGTGACTGAACACATGTTGTCAATTAATTGCCCTAAATTTCAAAGCAGTAGAGCTATAAGCCTTCTTGCCAAAACAATCCAACATCCTGCCTCCCTTATCAATCAGGAATATATTCAGACCTGGATCTTGTAACCATAAGCAAAGCTAATGATGGATTGGCTGAGATTTTCTTAAGTATATGAACTCTTCTTGAACCCTGTAATATCTGTCCAATTTCTTAGGAGCAGGTGAGTTGCAGTACACACCTATACATGCTTGTTCAAAAGCATCTTCAAAACACTGAAATATAGTGGGCATCATAATGGGCTTGTACCCATAAAGTCCTGGTATCTTTACCTGTAAGTTCTTAGGATAGGACTAGGCTAGCTTGCCCTTGCAGGTCATTTCAACCCTAGCCAGTTTCCCTTTTTGTGCTCAAAATTACCTACCCATTTGGTTACAGATTGGCCTTAACCATCCCATGGTCAATAATTATACAGTACACCAAATGAGAATAATTGGGGTCATACCATAGATGACTGAAGGGGACCCATGCACTGGATAAAGCACTCAGGAGTACAGGATGCATTCCTGGGATAAACTATCGGTTTCCCAACCATATATCCAAGTTGTGCTTGAATATGGAAAGGGCTGAACTTTAAGTGGATAGGGAGTTTGTTCCACAGCAGCAGTATCTTCTGTGAGATACACTTGTCCATCCAAAACATTCTGTTGATGACATAAAAGAGGTTTAGATCCCTAGACAGAGTATTTCTGATGCCATTTAACTTGATAATGTGCAGTAAATCCATCAGTGATCGGTTGGAGGATGCCTTGTATGCCAGACAATGACTACCTCGTAGTCTGTAGGATACCAAACATAATGACAGGTCTTTTGAGTCGGTCCACGTAGGACATGCTGTTTAGGCCTTGTATCCTTTTAGTAAGGTAACACTGTGGACGTTCCAGTTGTTCCATGTGTCTAGACAGATAAATGCCAAAGAAGGCAACATATTTAATGACGAGCCTAATGAAGTCTGGGTAAAGGGGGACAATGACATCCCTAGATGTCGACACAATCCTTCTGTTTATAAACTATGCAATACAGAATGACTTTCTTACAATAGACACATGTTGCTCAAAAGTTAGGTTACTGTGCACATACGTTCCCATAACAACCCTCTTCCAGGCATATATTCAGACCTGGATCTTGTAACCATAAGCAAAGCTAATGATGGATTGGCTGAGATTTTCTTAAGTATATGAACTCTTCTTGAACCCTGTAATATCTGTCCAATTTCTTAGGAGCAGGTGAGTTGCAGTACACACCTATACTCTTAAGGGCATACTGTCATTGTGGTTATTTCCCTGGTGTGGCTGACTTCCCAAAGTATACAACACATTTTTTTGGCATTTAGTTTCAGTCCATGACTTTGGCACTAGTTATTTGGGACAAATCTCCTGTAGAATTGCTAGGTTGTTTGGGGATTCATAGTCAGCCAGAGCCCTATGTTATTGGCTTTTACTTCACCAAACCAATTTTAAAAAACAGAGTTTGACACCTTCTTGGGCCCCCAAATGAAGTACTCGCACTTGCAGTCCAAAGCCTTACCAACTAACATATCTTCTAAATGGGAAACTGTCTTCTCTTCAAGCCTATAAGGGGGAAAAAAAAATTCAAAAGATACAGTTATTTGCTTTATAGACAAGATTAGAAAGAACAAGATAGAAGAGACTCTCTACTTTACCTAGAAAGAGAGCCCCCCCCCCCCCAGAAACAGGACTGCATGACGAAAGAATTATTCTCTTGCCAGGCCTCATCACACTCCACCAATTTTCTACTGCTAAAATCTAAGTAAAGAGGGGGATGGACACCTGGGCCTACTGTGCAACAGAAGTTAATGTCTCATGGCATAAGGCCACCTAAATTTAACTAAAAGGCCCATCATCCATTTTGTATTACAACCAGTGGGATACTGGATGAAACAAAATTCCCAAAAGCTGACCAAAATACTTGAGGGTGGATCAATTTGGGACAATTGTTCCCTTCTGGGGGAGTTAAACAAGGTTTTGAAGAGGTACATAGCTTTGCAAGTTTGTTCCACTTTATCAGGGGATAAGGGTATTTTGTATTTAGTTTTTTTGTTTGAGGGTTTTCATTAAAACAAAATGTCTTGAGAAATGTGAAGTGACAGAGTCAAACAGAGATGAGAAGAAACAAGTGTAAAAAAGATTAGCCTGCCAAACATTACTATATGCATGTAACACAAAAGCTGAAAATACATTCAAAAAATGTCATGTAGGATAGGTGGGAAGAACAGCTTTTATCAAGAAGGCTATGCTGTCCATATTATCCTAAAACGTGAATGGCCTTACAGATACAGGCAAAAAGGAGATAGTATTGGATTATATTAAGAAATGCAGAGTACAAACAGCAATGATGCAGAAGACACATCTGTAAAGAAATGAGCATTTGAATTTAACAAAGGGGATTTCAGAATGGAGATTCAGCAGAATATCAGTGACAGAGGAAAAGGGGACTAATTATACTAATTGCTAAGGGTCTCCAATAGTGATAGAAAGGGAAAAAAAGACAGCTGGTAGATTTAGGGTAATAAGGGGGTTATGGAAAGGGAGGAGAATTACAATGACAAGTATTTATATTTCACTAAAAATGCTATTATGAAGTTTAAGAAAATTTTGGGAGAAAAAAATCAACTTTAAGCAGAGAATATTATTTACAGCTGGGGAATGAAATTTGACTTGCAATAGTGACGATGTTTCAAGGCCTAGAAGGGACAATACAACAAAATATGGTACATTTCTGAAGAAATTTATGAAAATATTTGGTATGGAAGATGTGAATTCAAAAAACAAGTAATCTCCATGGTAACCCTTAAGTCTCAAACAAACCACTATACAAACATAGAGGGTCCAAAACAAAGCAGTTTAAGAAACTTCTCTATGTAGAAGTTTTTCAATTCTTGTATGTTTAGTTTAATAACTATAAATTAAAAAAAAAAAAAAAAATCAGAAAATGTTAGTAGAAGAAGTGGACTTAAGTCCAAAATCAAAAAATAAAAACTTATTTTGAAATATTAATATTATGCGGAATTATAAACTCTAGTAGATATTCAGAAGTAATCCAAGTAGGGTAGACCATCTGTTTATAGTCGAAAATCCTTTATTAAGCACACAGACAAGTGATCCCACACAAAATAAAAAATAAACAGAATGATAGTTTCACCCAAACATTCTGACTACATACTTGTTATCAGGTATGGGAGTGGTTTACTTTGTTGTAAAACTAAGTCAATTGGTATACATGTTATCACATTCAAATCCCTTCCCCTATTCTTATCAGTGTAGTATTTGAGCTGGTACTGACCTAGTTACTAAATGTCCTAATAATTTAAACCTTAAGCACATTGAAAAAAAATAATAAAGATGTGGTACTTATTAAACAGATTACTATTAAACAAAATCTGCAAATTTATCAAAGACATTATAATACATGGTTGAAAATATTTAACCATTAGACCATTTGGCAATCAAAATACATATTTTGGCATCCAGAAAAAATGCACTGTCCAAAACAATCTATTTCCATAAATTATTTTTAACAAACATCACTTTCGTCCCTCCTTCAGGTGTGTGTACAAGAATGCTAAAAATATAAATCTACAAAAAATCTTATTAAAGCTAACTGATATGTAAAGTAAAAAACATGAAACCAACATTAAAACAAGAATACAACCTTATATGTGCATTCAATGAGTAAGTTAAACCAGGAAAAGTATATCAGCTTAGTGCTGACCAGTGTGGGACAGAAAAAAAAGTGTCCTTATAAAAGTAGTGAACACTCTATATAAAACAACACTAAAATCAATACTTAAAAATAAATTAATAACCCAATATAAATTAAATGAAAAAAATTAACTAAAAAAAATGTGACTATTTTGATATTAAAAAACATTTGCAATAAAGTGGGGAAAAAGTATATTTAAGCTAAAAGAGGTGTGATGATCTCCCTCACCTCAAGGGAAGATTATTTGAATACAGCTGAATAAAGCAGTTTGAATCTCATGCCTGCTTCTTGACACTCCCTGATTAGAGGAATAAATGTATTCTTCTTCTGCCTGGTGTACAGCCAGTAATCATTTTCCACAAACACTTTTGTCTCCCACTTTTAGTACTTTGTCCTTCTGCAGTAGTTTTGTCGGAATTAACTCCTTCTACTGGTAGGATTGCATCTTTACTATTAACGGTCTAGGATGCTTTCTCATGGCCAGTACTGGAGCATATACACAATGTACCCTTTCAATTAACAACTCCCGCTGTAGAATACCAGTCCAGTTTGCTTATTTGTGTTTTCATAAAATTAACAATCTGTTCCTTTCAGCTTCTCTGGTACAGCAAAAAATCTTGGGTTTTCCCTGTGTGCTCTGTCCTCTAATTCTGTTACTTTTGAATCATCTCCTCCTGAGCAGTCTCATTCAACCAGCCTTTTATTCATTTCATCCTTCAATTTTTGCAGTTTGTTTTTTCACCTCATCTGAATACAGGTTTAAAGCTTCTTCCATTTTATCCAGCCTTTTGTTATTTGAGTTCACATATTCCATCAGTGTTTCATTTATTTTAATCAGCTCTGAGTACATTTAATTTTAAGTTATGTACTTTACCATAACTGGTGGTGGTGCTACGGTAGCGTTATCGCCTCACCGTAAGACCCTGTCCGGTTCAATTCTCAGGTAGAGCGTCTTCTGCGTGGAGACGTGCGTGAATGGGCGTGCCTTCGTTGAAGGTTGTGCATCAGGCCTGGCAAGCTGGTACGTAAAAATCAACTGCCAATCATTAGCAGACTGGAGTTCCGCTGTGGCGACCCCCTAACCGGGAAAAGCCAAAAGACACAAACAAACTTACCATAACTTGGCATCTACGTTGTCCTTCATTCTTCCTCACAGATGGGTCACGGATCTGATCCTTGGATCTGACTCAGCTGCATTGTTCACAGACTTGGATCAGAGTCTCGAGCTCCTCTATCTAGTCATAATGCTTCACACTCTACCCAAACCTTCTCAGATCAAGTTTGCTGCCTACCATCTAAACGAAAGATGTGGTAATCGTAGAAGAAATAAATAACCACAGGATCAAGCAGGAACGAAAGGTTCCTATGAATTTCACAGGTCTTCTAGGAGTCATCAGGTTGGGGGAGGGCTGGGAGGGAAGGTGAGGAAAAATGAAGGACAACACAGATGCCAAATTATGTTAAGTACATAACTTAAAAATCTGATGTCTTTTTTTCATTCTTCCTCACAGGTAGGTCAGAGTCCCTAGCAACTTCGCTCTTGTGTGGCCTCAAGGAAGGATATGCTGGAGCACTGCCGAATAAAAGGCAGCTCTGCTTCTGGAAATAATGTCCAACTTGTAATATGTGACAAAGGTATGACTTTTTGACCAAGTAGCTGCTGCACAAATATCATCAATGGATACTCTGGAAGAGAAACCAAAGAAGCAGCTATAGATCTGGTTGAATGACCAAGACGAGACAACTGTAGTCCATTCTTGGAGTAAATCATAGAAATGCAGTTCGAAATCCATTTAGCTAATGTAACCTTAGAAACTGCTTGGCCTAAATGGCTAGATGAAAAGCACAAAAATAGTTGGTCAGATTTTCTGTACTGTTTTGTTCTGTGTAGGTAAAAATGAAACTCCCTATGGACATCAAGAAGGTGTAGCACATGTTCTCCTTTACTTGAAAATTTTGGAAAGAAAACTGGTAGTTGAATTGACTGGTTCAAATTAGTTTTTGTGACAACCTTAGGCATGAAGGAGGGATTGGTACAAAGGGATAACCCTGTCCTTATGGAAAATAATATATGGTGGTTTAAGAGAAAAGGCTTGTATTTCAGAAATTCTTCTTGCTGAAGTGCTGGCCACCAAGAAGACATTCTTCCAAGAAAGAAATTTCATATCACAGGTACCTGCTGGTTTGAAAAATCTTTGAGTTTGAGTTAGGCCCTGGAGAGCAACAGTAAGATCCCATGGAGGGGAAGGATCTATAAACAGAGGCTCGATCTGGAAAACTCCTTTCATGAAGGCCTTACATAATCTAGTAGCAGTCAGAGTTCTGAACAGATTCCCAGAATGGAAGTTCAATATGGCTGCCAGTTGAAGTCTGATGGTAGAAAAATTATCTCATTCTTTAAAGAGAGATGTAAGAAAAGGGAGGATGGCTGATCTCGTAGCTGATAAAGCATCACTGTTCTCTTTGCAGGCCCCAAAACCAAATCTTTTCTATTTGCTTTTGTAAACTCTCTAAGCAGAGGGCTTCTTGAGAGGCTAACACAATGTCTCGCATCAGGGAAGCAGGCCTGTATCTCTGTACAATTATTTGGAGAAACCAAGCAGTCAGTTTCAGGGAGTGTAGATTCCTGTGGTAACCCTCTAACAAGTGAGACAGAGTGAGTGGGGGTAAGCATAAAGAAAACCAGGGGGCCAATCGTAAACTAGAGCATCCCTCAGGGACTCCCCCAATGGGCGGATCAGAGCAAAATACTGGCTGCATTTGTTGTAGGGGAAGCAAATATGTTGAAGCACAGTAGGCCCCAATGGTCGAAGATCAGATTCGCTACTGTTGATTGAGGGGCTACTCATGAGGGGTCAGAATGGATCTGCCAAAATGTTGGATTTCTGCAGTATGTGAGTTGCAACCAGAAAGGGGTCTGAAGATATTTCCCATTCCCAGACTCTCACGGCCTCTCTGCACAAGGGATATGAATGGGTTCCACCTTGTCTGTTGATATACCAGATTACAAACATATTGTCTGTATGAACAGCACTAGATTCTAGAGGAAGAATGGCCTGAAAAGCTTGTAATATGAGAAGAACTGCTCTCATCTTCTCTAGAATACCGATATGCAATCTGGTCACTACATGAGTCCATGTGCCTTGGACCATCTTCCCTTTGAAATGCCCCCCCCCCCAACTGGGAAGCATCCATGGTCACCATGGCTGTGGTTGTGGGGAGAAGTCTGCCGAGAATAAGATTGTCTGAAAGAAGCCACCACCAAAGATACTTCCTGCACACTGGAGTCAACCTGATCCACTTTGCTTCAGGATCTCTAAAATGTCTCCAAAGGAGACATCTTCCGGTGGCGATCTTGGAGATCCTTCTCCTTCATCAAAGTCTGTGTCCTCAGTGATGGACTCTAATGGGGAGTCAATGTGCCTCCTCTTGATCAATGTTTTACAAGGAACCTCCTCTGTGGGTTGCTCAGGACAGGTCTTGGAAGAAGAGGAGGCTTCTCCACGATAAGCATTTGGAGACTCCTCAGGGCAAGCTGACCCTGTACAGGCAAGTTAACCTCAATTCTCCAATCAAATGGGGATGACAAAGAGGATCATAGCTCAAGCAGGTTGGGTCTCTGAGAGGAGAAAACACTCTCCATGACCTGGAATGCCGATGGAACTGGAGAATCATTCCCCAACTCCCTTGGAACCAAAGCAACAGAGGAAGAAAAGGCTGGACCCCCTGACCCATAGCTCCCAGGCAGGATCAGACCAGAACTGTCAAGTGTCGAAACGCAGAGATTTAGGGATGGCTCCAACACAGATGGAGCTGAACCCCTCCTCTCTGGATTTGACAATGGTGTTCCAGATCCAGGATCAAGTATTTTTAGAAAATGGAAGGCATTATTTACATAGGAATAAATGGAAATTGCAGAAACAATACATGCATAACAATGTTTAGAAGGAGGACTAAAGGCAGAATTTTTTGTAATGTTTCACTGATGATAGTAGCAGAGAAAATATATGAGATGTATACTGTATTTAAATGGAAAAAAATTTAAATGCTTTGTTTTCTATTCTGTTAATATACGTTTGTCTATGCCTAAAGTGATTTAAAAAAAAAAAAAAACCCTTTACCTAAAAAAATCTTTCAGGGTGAAGCTCCTTTACAAGTACTAGAAAACTTGCATCCACACAAGACACTTCAACAGCTATATCAAGGCCTGTTTAGAAGCAGAAGGTATTCCACTGATGAAGGCTATCTTGCCGAAACCGGTATGGACAATAAAATTACTTTAGCCATTTTTATGGTATGACTTGACTTGTCGCCTCACAGTAAGATGTTGTTCTGTTTGATTCTCAGCTAGAGCATCTTCTGTGCGGAGACAAGCGTGAATGGGCGTACCTTCGTTGAAGGTTGTGGGTCAGGGCCGGCAACTCGGCACGTAAAAAATCTACTGTCAATCATTAGCGGACCAGAGTTCCGCTGTGGCGACCCCTAACCGGGAAAAAAGCCGAAAGACACAACAACAACTTGACTCTATTTGCTGTGTTTTGTGCCTTTTTGGTTCCACCCACATACTGGCCATTAGTTGCTGTTTCCTACCATCTCCCTACATATGGGTCATTAGAGTTGACATTTCCATGGCAGACAGATGAAAGACTAAGGGTGTAAGAGACAAATTCACACTTTAAATAAAATCTAAAGGCCCTTGTGTGACTTGTGGATCTATAACGCTTCACACTCCATGCCCTCAGATTTTACTTTTTTTAATTTTTTTTTCTCTGACATCATCAGCTACTGTAATTTACTATCCTGAAGGCTCACTCTGTAGATGACTACCTGAAACAAAGCCTGTATCTGCTTTTGATGCAATATTTATGCACCTACTTGCCACATTTCCATTCTAAAAGTTGCAAACTGCTCAATGGAGGGCATTTAATGTCTCCTGGACTTTGAAACTTCAAATACTATGTGATAAGAAATATCAACTTTTTAAAAGGCAAATCAGACAACAGTCACTTTAAAAAAAAATTCCCTAACTGGGTATGTACTCTCTGCGAGTTGCATGTAAGGGGTCCTATGAAAAGAACTCACTGATTGCTTATACAGCTAAGGAGGAAATCAACAATGCTGTAATCATCTCCTCTTTTTGAGCCATATGCCAAGACTCATGTCTTGAGCAAAGGTGGAGCTCAGCTTATGCAGGATGTCTACAAAAGCTATGAAAGTCCGACTACAAGACAGATGTCTACCCTTATCAACTTCTCATAGATAAGGGATTATACAGCAGCGGTGATCCCCATCATGGTGATCTTTCTCTAGTTTTTCTTCCAATACTTCATGTGCCCCTGGTAAATATTATCTAGGATATAGCCATAGATTAAGTCAAGGTCCTGACACAGTGGGCATTGACCCTGCCTGGAACAGTTTTGTTGTGCTGAGTAAAAAAGGTAAAAAGCCTTAAGACAACCATTTGGAAATTCTCCGTTTTGACACAGGTTGTCCCTTCTTCTTACCTTCACAAGAAATGAACAATTAATCAGAAGATCTGAAAGACTTAGTTCTGTCAGGAAAGTACCAGAGTTGTCTACGGACATCCAAGGTATGGAGTATCCTTTCTCCATCATGTTTAGGTTCAATAAAGAAAGTGGGGAGGTACATAGTTTGACTTAAAGTAAACCCTTCATACTAATTAGATACAAGCTCAGTAATTATCCAATGAATACAAAGAGAAGGCAAAGAGATACTTAAGGGATTAGACCTGGTGAGTAGAGTGCAAGAACACCTACAAACAGACATTTCTAATATTGTTCTGGAGGTGGCAGCAAAAAAAGTTCGAAAAGAAAATGAAGGCAAAATGGCTGTATGTAGAGGCTTCTGAAGTAGTTGATGAAAACAGGACAGCAAAAGACAATGTCGACATGGAAGCTGAATTAAGTTGGCACTTTTTAACTGTTCAGAATTCTGCACTGTCTTAATTTTTGCTTGACTGAATTATTTATATATCTGCCGGCATTGTTTTCTGATACTCTAAGTGCCTCCATTTTGATTTTTTTCCTAATTTACTGCTTTCTGCACGTTTTTAGCTATTTTTTGATTTAATTGGATTTATTTAAACTGTATTTGCTTTAATATTGCTACACACTCAAGTGTGCTAACTTACACTGCATTTGAATTGTTTTACTGCTGTTTTAGCTGCTTTTCTGTATAAAAAAAATGTTCTAAGCTTCTTTCCCAACTTTCCTGTAACTAGTCTAGTCCAGATACAGATTTGCTGTAACCAGGACTGTTTGTACGCTTCTGAGCCACCCCCCCCCCATTCTTTCTGTGTTAGAGGGAAGCCTTCTAGCTTATCAGTGGAGTGGTAAGCACTAGGTAGCTTATCTACCACAAGAGGAGTGGTTTCTGACCCAGAAATTGTAGTTTAGTGGCCATTTGAGCAGTTTTTATATCCCCTTCAACTTTCTGGTTTAAAAGCCAGTGTTTGCACTTGTTTCACGCCTTTCCTGTAACTAGTCTAGTCCTGATACAGATTTGCTGTCTCCAGGACTGTTTGTAAGTTTCTAAGACCCCGAGCCTTTCTGTGTTAGAAGGAAACCTTCTAGCTTATCAGTGGGAACGGTAAGCACTAGGTAGCCTATCTACCACAAGAGGAGTGCTTTCTGGCCCCGAAATTGTAGTTTATTGAACATTTGGGTAGTTTTTCCATCCCTTTCAACTTTCTGGTTTAAAAGCCCGTATTTGCATGGGTTTGTGCTTGTTTAAGCTCCTCTCAGTGGTGATGAGTTGAGGTAAACTATTATTGATGCCAGAAAGTCTGCTCTTCAGTTTTTCCCTTAGATCTTGCTAGTTCTTTCTCTCTTGCACTTCAAATAGCCTAACTGCTTTGCACTTCAACAGGTTTTTGTAGCAATTATTATTTAGCACACCTAAGAGCCACCAGCACTAGTCGTTCTTCACGGAAATAGCTCCAGTAGTTAGTAGTTATGACCATCCCCCCTGGCATGATTAAAGGGCAGTTCCCTGTGCTTTCTCCTATTAACCTGGTGCACTTGGGCATGCTGAGGCAGTGTAGCAACTGCCTCATGTACACAGACAACCCTCTTCTCTTACCTCCCAACACTCAGACTTGTGAAAGATACACTTATGTCACCAAATTGGAAGCTATGACCTCTCCAGCCAAGACTGGACTAGCTGGTCAAGAGGTGAAGTTCAACACCTGCACCACACCACATGAAACACACAGCTTTCCAGGACATCCACTATCACAGCTCTCACATAAAAACACAAACCACACACCCACCTTCACGGAGGCACTCAATAGAAATTTACCAAAACAGCAGAGACCTCCAAGACAGGAAAGCACTCGACCACCACAACATAGCATAAACCACAGGACACACAGCTCACCTCCACAGTATGCCCCTCAACCTAAGCCCCTAAGAAAAACACCTTGCTCAATACACTAATCATAGGTGACTCAATAGTGAGGCACACAGATGTCCCACTCACTAGGCTGAATAAGGAGAAGGTAACAGTCAGCTGTCTATCAGGTGCCAGAATCAGACAAATAACACATGCACTCAGATCCCTCTACAACATGTACAAGTATGACTCTGTCATTGTCCATGTGGGTGTGAATGACCAGAGACACACCTCCCTGGACTACATTAAAAGAGACATGGTGGAGCTTTCAGATTATGTGGCCCAGGCAGTTATGACACTAGCCCTGAGCAGTATCCTACCATCACCCAGAATGACACAGCAGTCCAAACAATTATTGACCATCCCTTTCAACTTTCTGGTTTAAAAGCCCGTTTTTGCATGGGTTTGTGCTTGTTTAAGCTCCTCTCAGTGGTGATGAGTTGAGGTAAACTATTATTAATGCCAGAAAGTCTGCTCTTCAGTTTTTCCCTTAGATCTTGCTAGTTCTTTCTCTCTTGCACTTCAAAGAGCCTAACTGCTTTGCACTTTAACAGGTTTTTGTAGCAATTATTATTTAGCACACCTAAGAGCCACCAGCGCTAGTCGTTCTTCACGGAAATAGCTCCAGTACTTAGTAGTTATGACCATCCCCCCTGGCATGATTAAAGGGCAGTCCCCTGTGCTTTCTCCTATTAACCTGGTGCACTTGGGCATGCTGAGGCAGTGTAGCAACTGCCTCATGTACACAGACAACCCTCTTCTCTTACCTCCCAACACTCAGACTTGTGAAAGATACACTTATGTCACCAAATTGGAAGCTATGACCTCTCCAGCCAAGACTGGACTAGCTGGTCAAGAGGTGAAGTTCAACACCTGCACCACACCACATGAAACACACAGCTTTCCAGGACATCCACTATCACAGCTCTCACACAAAAACACAAACCACACACCCACCTTCACGGAGGCACTCAATAGAAATTTACCAAAACAGCAGAGACCTCCAAGACAGGAAAGCACTCGACCACCACAACATAGCATAAACCACAGGACACACAGCTCACCTCCACAGTATGCCCCTCAACCTAAGCCCCTAAGAAAAACACCTTGCTCAATACACTAATCATAGATGACTCAATAGTGAGGCACACAGATGTCCCACTCACTAGGCTGAATAAGGAGAAGGTAACAGTCAGCTGTCTATCAGGTGCCAGAATCAGACAAACAACACATGCACTCAGATCCCTCCACAACATGTACAAGTATGACTCTGTCATTGTCCATGTGGGTGTGAATGACCAGAGACACACCTCCCTGGACTACATGAAAAGAGACATGGTGGAGCTTTCAGATTATGTGGCCCAGGCAGTTATGACACTAGCCCTGAGCAGTATCCTACCATCACCCAGAATGACACCGCAGTCCAAACAAAAAATTATTGACTTCAACAATTGGCCAAGTTTCTGGTGTCATTCTAAGGGGATCCAGTATCTGTCTGCCTGGGATGACATGACTGACAGACCTTGATGCTTTGCCAGAGATGGCCTGCATATGTCACCCCTGCGTTTCTGGGCTCTGGCTAAGGCTCTTGCCACCCCTATAGTGGCTTTTTTAGGTGGTGTTCCAAAGACCAAATTACCACCGTAACAGCTATAAATAAATGCAATCTGAGGGTCATGCTGCTCAACGCTAAAAGTCTAAATCTCAAAATGCACTCACTTTAAGCACTCCCGAAAATGGAGAACATCGACATTTGTGCTGAAACAGAGACCTGGTTTAAAGCGTCAGAAAGCACCACTGAGCTACAGGCTATAACTCATTCCACACCTTTCGGCCCCAAAACATGGACCAAAGCTCCAAAGGTGGTGGTGTCTCCATATTCATAAAGGATATGAACACCTCCAGACTAGTAGCCCAGCATAATGCATCTGAGATACTTCAGGTAAAACTAACATTGGGTAAGACTATGATCCAGGTTATAACATGCTATAGGTCCCCAACCATGTCACTATACACTCACTCCACGTTCCTAAGCACCCTGGAATCTATCAAGGTCCAACCCAACACTCTCATACTAGGAGACTTCAACTACCCCTCCATCAACTGGGAAAACTACTTAAGCACCAATGCACTGGCCCAATGCTTTCTGGAATTCAATTTCAATGCCCTGGACCAGCTCATTCTTACCCCCACTAGAGGAAACAACATCCTTAACCAGGTTATTACTAACATGGGCCACCGTTGCTCTACACCAATAGTCAATTCCTCCCTGGTTAGATTCGACCAAAAACTAATCACCATGGAAATCCACATCTCAGCCACACCCCCTGCAAAGGAATCCACCATGAAAACCTTCTCCAAAGTTGACTTTGGACTGCTAAAAACAGAGGTGGCCAACTTCACGGCACCCATGCCAATGGAAGATAGATGCATGACTGCCGAATCATATACCAATGCATTGTACGAACATGTACATAAATGCATGGAACTAGCCATACCCAACAGAACCAAGACGCTCTCCTCCAAAAAAAGGAAGCCAGTCTGGTGGTCCCCTGCCATTAATAAACTCTACAGCAGAAGGAAGAAACTGTTGCAGAAAAAGGTGAAGTCCTAAGCCTGGAAAAATTCCCTTATTAGCCTCAACAAAAAGCTGAGAACCCTGGCTGTGATCTACATGAATTACAAAGTGAACTGGCACCACATCTGTGTGCGCTGTTCACTCACAGCCTCACCTCAGGCTTTGATCCTACCGAATGGCGCACTGTTACAGTCATCCCTCTCCATAAAGGAGGAGTGACTACAGACCCTGGAAATTATCGCCCCATTAGCCTGATGAGTCTGATATGCAAGGCTATGGAGCGAATCATCATAAACAAACTCTAGATCCCACATAATTTGGTTTTGGGAAAGGTAGATCATGCCTGCTCAACCTGGTTGACTTCTTTGAGTCAAGTCACCAGAGCAGTGGATGAAGGTAAGGCAGTTCATACAGCCTACCTCGATCTGGCCGAGGCCTTTGATACCATTCCTCACTCAGGAATTATTGATAAACTCACCAAACTACGCATCAAACCCTACATCATTATGTGGGTTGCATATTGGCTCACAGATTGATTACACAGTGTGAAAGTAGCGGACTCCAGTCACACTGTTGACCAGTCACGAGTGGAGTCCCACAGGGATCAGTCCTAGGCCCTCTCCTGTTTGGCATCTACTTCTCAGCAGGCCAGGCTAACATAGAGGGACTCTGGCTGACCAAATTTGCAGACGACTGCAAGCTGGGAGCCATTACTAACTCCCCAGCCGATGCAAACATCCTACAGAAAGGCCTCACTCAGAACAATGACTGGTGTTGAAACCATGGCCTTAAACTTAATGCCAAAAAATGCGTCACCATCCCCTTTGGGAAAAACTCAGTTCCCAATAATTACCACATCGATGGGAGCCCACAACACTGAAGGCATTATAAGAGATCTGGGGACACATGTTGACAGCGACCTCTCCTTTGACCACCACATTGCCACTGTGGTCAGAAAGTCCTTCTATGTGGCACATCTCATTACCAAGGGTTTTGCATCCAAGAAGAAAGAGGTCATCATTTCTCTCTACTCTTCTCTCATTAGACCAAACATAGAGTATAATGCCCCATTTGGTATGTACCTCACTAGACAGCTGCAACAGCTGGAGAGGCCACAAAAGTACCTCACAAAGAGGATCCTAGGCCTTAAACACATGTCCTACATGGACAGACTCAAAAAACTCCAGCTATGCTCTGTCTCATATCGTCTACTAAGAGACGATCTCTGCTTGACTTATAAAGCCATGCCTGACCCAGCTTGGCTAGAAAAGCTACATCTAAAGAAATCCCAATCCCTCCGTACTGTACGCTCCAGAGACCTCAACCTTATTACCACAACCAACAGAACATGCTGGAGGGTCAGGTTCATAACCCAGAGACTGCCCATGCTCTGGAATAGACTTCCCATACATGTCAGGCAGAGCACCTCACTAGCCCTCTTCAACAGAAATTTTAATGAGTGAATGGGTAATAGAAAGTTCACCCCGGAGATCACTCCAGTGGCTCTACTTGATAGAGGCACTGGGAACTAACGGCAGGCGGCACAATGCTAGGGCACTTCTATGGGCTAGGCTTGTAAAGGCCCCAGGGCCATTAGCCTAGCACACACCTATTAACCTATGAAGAATATCAGAGAACTGTGAGAAAAGATATGGAGGCATATTTTATTGAACAGTGCACAGGACTGGAAGATGATAACAGAATGGAAAGACAAGAGACCTTTTTTTTTAAAACACCTTTACTGAATTATCACTTGTGACAGGCAAATTTACATTTATCTAAAAGTAATCAAACTGTATTAACAAATTAATCTTTACAAACATTATACTTAACATATATTGCTACACATCATATAAACTAAGCAACATTACATAAATTATTCAAGTATTTTTAAAACAAGAAACATCTTTATTAAGCTATCACTTATGACATAAGCAATCATATATTTATATAAATGAAAACAAATCACAACTACACAATCCTAGTTGCAAGCATTTTACATCACAAACCATACATAACACACTCCCAGTTGCAAACATTATACATCACTTACAATCTAGTCAGTCATTTTCAAATATTACATAGCTCATTTAAGTCCTGCCTTCCTTTAAACCTTCCTAAAACTCATTCCGCTACTGTATGTATTGTTCTGACAATACCCATTTTTTCCTATGTAGTTTGCTCCTACCCTTTTCTAAAGATCTCAATTCCAATTGTTTTACCCCTACTACTAGATTCACTACTTCTAGTATAATTGGTTTAAATTTTGATTTCCTTTTTCTAGTACCTGTTTTTTTGGCAGCCACCATAATTAGACACAACAAGGCCTTACCATGTCTAGGCAATTCTGATTCTGTATCACAGCTCAGAAAAATCATCTCCCTTATCACACCAACCTTACCACCCAGCATCTCTGACAGTGCATCCCAAAGGGAATCCCTAAAGTCTGTCAACTCACTGCACTCCCAGAAAATATGCTTGCAACTACCTCTTTCCTCCCCATCACACCTCCAACATTTGCTGTGTACCTGAGGAAATATTCTTTGGAATCTACTTGGGGTGTAATAATATTTATGTACACATTTCCAAGAAAAAATCCTAAATCTTCTAGATTTTGTTGCACATTTGGGAGACGTACATATATCCTTCCATTATTTATTTGTGAATTTACTTATCCAAACTCTCTTCCCAATCCTTTCTAACCTATTCTGATTGATTCTTATAGTTATCGTGCAATATTTTATATGTGCTACTAATTATTCCTTTTTTTAATGGCAGACATGAGACCTTTTTGAGAAGACTGTTGACATTAAGAGAAACCTCCAAGTAAAACGGCATGGTAAAAGACAGGCAGGACAGGCCTGGCAAAAGCAGGAAAGTTCAGGTAGATCTGTCAGGAAAATAAAGAACAGCTACATAAGAAGGAGCTAATCTTCACACTACTGATGCATATGATGGCATGCACTCTGACCTAATGCCTGACATCCAGGAGAGTGAAGTTAAAACGGCCCTAAGAAAGCCGTGTCAAAAACAGTGCTGCAGGAAGTGGTGGAATTGAAGCTGAATTGTTTTAAGTATTTCAAAATGATAGTGCTGCTTGGAACTGCCTGAAAAACTCTGCCAACACAACAGTGGCAACTGGATTGGAAAAGGTTAATTTATATTCAACCCCTCCCCCCCGACACACACACACACACACACACACACACACACACACACACACACACACACACACACACACACACAAAAAAAATGAAGAAGAGCACTCGATTATTAAACTGCTACAACTACTTCATACAGTAGCAAGGTAATGCACAAGATCCAGTATGGCATATACAAGCAACACATGTACTGTGAACTGCTAGAAGTACAAGCTGATTTTTTCAAGGGGCAGTGTCACCAGAGATCAAATTACCAACATCTACTGGAAAATACAGAAAACAAGGTCGTTCCAGAAAAATATTTACTTCTGCTTTACTGATTGCAATAAAGTCATGTGCACCATAACAAACTATGGGAAGTTTTTAAGAGAATTTGGGATAGCAGAGCATTGTATTTACCTCCACAGCAACATATGCAAAACAAAAGGCAACAAAAATAAATATGGAATAACTTAACTGGTTCAAGATATGGAAAGGAATGGGACATGGCTGTTGCTATGATCCTACCTATTTCACTTACATGCTGTACATAATCATGTGAAATGCTGAGTTACAGGAATCAAATTATGGAATCAAAACTACTAAGAGAAAACAACATCGGATATGCAGATGACACCACTCTGATGCCTGTAAGTGAGAACAAGATTTTGTTGAAAACACATAAGCAAACTTGCTTTAGCTCTGAAGAAGCCCGCATTTACAAGGCAAAAGTACTCATCTGGCTGATTTTATTTTCAATCATTACTGTTTACTATTTTTAAGCTCAATTTTTACATACATTTTACTACTATTTTTATATACTATTTAACTATCTATGAAAAATTAATACTAAGTCTTGAATAAAGCGGAAAGTTTATCTGGAAAAAAACAACTGTGTGATTACTTTGTCAGCATGTAGTGGTGCCAGCATTTGATGAGAAGACTTTTGTTTTTGGTTTATGTAAGTGAGGAAGAGTTGAAGCACCTATTAATGAAAGTTTAAGAAAAAAGTATAAAGGCTGCCTTGCTGCTCAACATAAAAATATTTTATCATGTCCAATAAATTATTTGCAAACAGATGGGGAAGACGTGGAGACAGCTGCCTGTCATTTTTCTCAGTTCAAGTTTTCCAGAGATGGTGACGACTTCTTTCGGCTTTTCCCGGTTAGGGGTCGCCACAGTGGAACTCCGGTCCGCTAATGATTGGCAGTAGATTTTTACGCTGCCGAGGTGCCAGCTCAACGCCCAACCTTCAACAAAGGCACGCCCATTCACACATGTCTTTCAAATGCCACTCGACCTCAGGGAGAACATGCAGACTCCACACAGAAGGCGCTCCAGCCGAGAATCAAATGGGAGTACCACTTGCTGTGAGACGACAAAGCTACCGCTGCACCACCGTGGCTTCATGGTGACTATAACCATGAAATTAAAGGAAGCTTGCTGCTTCTTCTTGGAAGGAAAGCTACAGCAAACTCAGATAAATAGTCAAAGCTGCTCTCTTCCTATAAACAACATCTGGCTGTGAAAGGACTTACAGTAAAAAAAAGGCTGTGTGCCAAAAAATTATGTTTCTGAAATGTGGTGTTGGAGAAAACCCTTTGAAAATTCCATGGATTACAAGATCAAATCAGTTAGTACTTAAGGAAATAAAACAAGACCGTTTACTGTTAGGTCTGACAGTAAAACTCAGCTACTTTGGTCCCATAATTCATTAGAGAAGACAATGGTGCTGGGAAACAATAAAGGTAAAGAACAACAGGATGGAGGTGGCAAAAAAGTTTAAATAACAATACTGAAATTAATAATATTAATCTGCAAGCATTTCAGCAGCAACTGTTGACAGACAAATGTGTACAGTCCCTGAGATCATGAAGAGGTGAAATGGATTAAACATCATCACTGCCTATACAAATGTTCACTTTTTGGTCATTTTCTCTTCATTACCTTCAACTTCTTTTTGTTATCCTCTTTTAATACTTCATACCTATTTTCTATTGCAATATTATCCCCATTTTTTTCTTTAATATCTTAAATATCTTTTTTTAATTTCAGTACATTCAGCTCCTGAAAAAGTATTTCCCCATCTTCTGACATTAATTATTGTCAATATTCCCTTTTCTTTACTGCTTTTTACAATCAACAAAAACATGGCATTCTTTCATGCACTTTGTACATTTCACCTTAGAAATATTTACAGTAGGACCGTTTCCACACCGATGACCCTTTCTTGTTATAATAGTCACTGAATGAAACGTCAACTCCCTTACAAATTAACACTTTTTGGCTGAGTAACATACCATTTTGTCATCCTTTTTCCATTCATCATAATTACATAGCACAACCACACTTTTTTCCAAATTTCTAACAAAACCTGTATTTTTTAAAATGAAATTTAATAAATTCTTGCAAAGGAAATTTCCAATGCAACACAAAATGTTACTGTCCATAATACCTCTCTCTCTTTGCCTATAACATCCAAACAAGATCATTCTCATGTCAGTAACATTTTTACTATCATATAATATATTTTCTTTAATTACTGACTGAACGTTAACATTATGTTTAAGATTTTTTTTTATGGAGCCTGACAATAAGCTACCTGTTAAAAAGATAATATGAAATATAAGGCTCAAGATGAAACATCACAGCATATATTTATACAGTATGAAATATTTAATGTTTGAGAATCAATAATTAAAGAAAATATATTATATGGCAGTAAAAATGTTCAAAAAATAGTTATGTACTCACCATAACATTCCATCTGTGTTGCCCATTTTCATTTATTTTCATTTTTTCGTCACATACAGGTTTGGATCCGAACCCTCAGATCTGACTTGTACATTGCATCAACTTGTGGCAACCAAAAAGCCCTCACGCAACTTACCCTAAAGGGGAACAGGGGGATAGTGGGTGGGATTGTGAGGAAAAAATGAAAATGTACAACACAGATGGAACATTATGATGAGTATATAACTATTTATCTGATACTGTCAATTTTCATTTTATCCTCACATATGGGACGGAGTCCACAGCCACATTTTTCTTGGGTGGCCTTAAGGAAAGATATTCTTAAAAACCACTGAACCAAAGGAGTCCCTACCCTAGAGATCAAATCTAGCTTGTAATGAGTAATGAAGGTATGAGGGGTAGCTGTGCAAATTCCACCCGTGGACGCTCTAGACTGAAAAACAGAAGAGGTGGCGACTCCTCTAGTGGAGTAAGCTTAAACAGGTTTTGGCAGCTCTACACCTTGACTCTCATAAATATAAGATATGCAGTCCGTAATCAATTTAGAGTCACCTAGATCACTGGAAGGCCCAATTTATTTTCTGAGAAGGAGACGAATAACTGACTTTGTTTTCTTATGTCCTTTGTTCTAGGAATATAAAAACATAGATATCTATGAAGATCTAGCAAATGCAATAATGGACATTCACCTTTACTGGTGAAGTTTGGGAAGAAAACTGGCAGATTAATGGACTCACTGATGGTATTTCTGAAACTGTCTTGGTAAAAATGAGGGGATAGTATGCGAAGTGACCCTGTCCTTGTGAAAGATCAAATATGGCGGTTGGGGTGATAAGGCCTGAATCTCAGAAATTCTCCTTGGTGACATGATGGCATGAATATGGTTTTCCAAGAGAGAAACTTAAGTTGACAGGTAGCCACTGGTTCAAGGGAGGCTGTATAATTTTCTGTAATACCGTGGTGCTGCGGTAGCATTGTCGCCTCACAGTTAGACGTTGCCCGTTCGATTCTCAGTTACAGCGTCTTCTGTGTAGCGACATGCGTGAACGGGCGTTCCTTCGTTGAAGGTTTTGTCTCAGGTCTGGAAAGCCAGCACGTAAAACTCTACTGCCAATCATTAGCAGACCGGAGTTCCGCTGTGGCGACCCCTAACCGGGAAAAGCCGAAAGACACAAACCAAAGTCCCAAGGTGGTGAAGGATCTTTACAAGAAAGCTTTGCATAACTTATGTGAAGCAAGGGAGGAACCATCAAAACCAATGTGAAAGTTAGAAATTGCAGCTAGCTGCACTTCTATCACAGAATAAGCTGCCCCCTCATTAAACAGCTATACTAAAAACTCTAGCATACTGTGAATAGGAGCTGAAAAAGGATATACATCATTTTGTTGAGACCAATGTACGAATCTCCTCCATTTACTGTTATACAACTTTTGTGTGGATGGCCTATGGGAGGACAGTAGGATATGGTGCCCTGGTGAGAGCATAGGTTGTCTGGCTGTCAGCAGAACTGGAGATACCAAGCTGTCAGCTTGAGACTGTGAATGTTTGGATGAGGCATTCCTGTCAGATGCAACAGGATGTCTGGAATTGGATCCAGAATCAATGGTTTCTTCCATAGGTGAGATCAAAGAAAAGGAAACCAGATTTGTTGACAGCAAAACAAGGCAAGGAGGACTACGTTTCTCTTTGACCTGTTCACTTTCTAAAGAAATTTGGGGATTAATGGAGTTGGGGAAAGGCATATAACAGACCGGGAGGCCAACTGTGAGTGAGAGAATCCCTTAGGGACTCTCCTCTTTGGGGAGATCAGGGCAAAGTAGCTGCTGCATTTGTTGTTAGAAGGGGATAGAAAAAGGTCACAGCAAGGCTGGCCCCAATTGCGAAATATGTCTTCTGCCACTTTCTGAATGAGGAGCCACTCATGAGGTATAATGACGGACCTGCTCAATTTGCTGCTATCAGGTTCGACTTTCCCGGAATATGCATTGCTATCAGAAAGTGGTTGGATGAGACTGTCCACTGCTACACTCTGAGCGTCTCTTGAAGTAAGGGACATGATCTGGTTCCCCCATGCTTGCTGATTTACCCGACTACCAACATGTTGTCCGATTGAACTGCAACTGCCCCGCAAATAGAGCATTTTGAAAGCCTTGCAATGCTAGTAGCACCGCTCTCATCTTCAGGACATTTATGTACAACTTGGCCTCTTGAGTAGACTACATGCCTTGGACTGTTTTTCACCGAAAAGTCCCCCACACCCTATCTGGGAAGCATCCATGGTCACTGTGGCCTTGGGGAGCAGGGGGACAAAGGGGCGACCTTCAATTAGCTGTTCCAAGTGAATCCACCATTACAGATACCTCTTGCAAGTGTTCATAATCTTTATCGTGGCTGACATGGGTTGATGAAGGATACACCACTGTACTGTGAGAAGTCACTGTAACACTCGCATGTGGAATCTGGCTAGTGGAACTAGTATTATTGCTCCTGCCATAGAACCCAATGCCTGAAGTACTGTTCGAGCAGACTCACACGCATTGTGTAATAACTTCCTAACCGGATTTCTTATGGTCACCACTCTTGATGATGGGAGGTGTGCTACCATCTCAACTGTGTTTATGTTTGCTCCTATGAAGTCCAATTCTTAAGAAGGGGTGTAGGTTTGACGTTTTGTAATTTACAGTAATACCTAATGAAGAACAATTCTGAAGAACCATGTCTTTTTCTTCTGGAAGTAGTTGCCTAGTTGGGGAGGTGATGAGCCAGTTGTCTAGATATGGAAACATCTGGAATCCTTGCTGTCTCAAGTGAACTGCTAATACTGCCATACATTTGAACACTCTGGGGGCTGTAGTGAGGCCAAACAGCAGAACTTGGAACTGGTACTGTCTGGCTCCCAGCCAGAAGCAGAACTGACTTCTGGATCGACTATCCATATTTATATGGTAGTATGTATCCTGAAGGTCTAATAAAATACATCCAATCATCCTTTTCCAAAAATGGAAGGAAGGACTGAACTGGGACCATCTGGAACTTGCTCTGCTGAACTGATTTGTTTAGTCTGCTGAGATCCAATATTGGTCTCCAGTCCCCCGTCTTTTTTGGTACCAAAAAGAATCCTGACCAAGTACCAAAGCCTCTCTAGCCTGGTGCGACTTCTTGGATGACTTTTGCCCAGCAGCTTATGTATCTGGCTGGAATATTGGACAGTTTTTTGCTTTGGGGCAGTGGATGGGAAAAGGGGATATAGTATCTGCTGGTCATTTGCTCGTTTTAGCCAGGCTGTCAGGTGCAGGGATAGTTGAACCTCAACTGCTTCCAGAGAAGAGCAACTGGACATCCATTCAAGACCATTGAAAGGGTTTCCCAAAGAACGCATCTCTGGACCCTTGATGATGCTCAGCACCCCTGCCATGAGGGCGGTCGTCTTCCATCATTGTCTCCCCTCTCTGCCTCTGGGGGAACTTTCACCATGTGCTTCAGAAAGACCCTTGTGATTTTTTGAACCACACTTTCCAATGCTCCTTTGAGTTTTTGAATATGGTCTCTGGGGAGTGGAAAAACGAATGCCCATGGCAGAAAAGGTCTTCCCATCCTCCTCACACCTGGACAGTGCATCTCCAACCTTTGAGTCAAATAGGGAAGTGCCGTCAAACAGAGTGTTGACGAACAAAGATTTAAAGGGCACAGCAAAGTCACACAGGCACATCCAGGCCTGCCTCCTCAGAGAGATACTAGAACCCGCAGCTCTACTCACCCCTTCGGCTGGATGCAAAATGAGCCTTATGGAGGAGTTTGCAATGGAATGTAGGGTGGCCAGCCGTGATGTAACCAAAGTGTTATGTCTTCAGACACACTTTCTGAGTGGGTATCTGAGAACTACTTGATCAGATCCCGCTACAGTCTGGTAAAAATGAGAAAGACAATTCAGAGACCTCAGGGCAAAGGTCGCTGATTAGAACACATGCTTCCCACATCTATCCATCACCCTGGAATCCTTATTTAAAAATTCTTTTTTCATTGCCACAGTCATAGCCATGGCATCTATTGAACACCTCGACCAAAATCTTTCATCTTCAGGCACAGTTATTTTATTTGTTCTCCGGGGGGATTGGTTCAATGGAGTATGGAGCCTTTCACACCCACCAAAAGATCAACTCAATGAGCTCATTGGCGGGTGGGGTCACACAGGAAGTAGATGGTTGGGATCCAAAAGCTGCCAGGTACACTGAAACCTCTGATGAGGGACTGCTGGGCTTCCTACCACCTCTCTGTTTCAAAATCTCTATGATGTCCCTAAAGTAAACATCATCTGGAAGTGACTGTAGGGATTCCTCACCTTCATCAAGGTCAGTATCCTCAGTGACAGACTCCTCTGTGGAGTCTAGGTATTTTGTCTTACACTTCCTCTTCCATGGAACCTCCTCCGTGGTGGTTCCAGGGAGGCATTGGAAGAGGAGGGGGAACCCTCATGGGTAGCCTGGGGCTTCTGGACCCACTGTCCCTGTGGGAGGTCTGGTCCAGACACTGGGTGCAGGGTCTGCAAGGCAGAAGATTGTGGATCCAATGGAGTAGATACTCTGTGCTGCCAAGACAGACAAAGCCCTCTCCAAGGCCTTGAAAGTGGACTGCCAATGTGAAACAGAGGATCCCCGATCAGAGAGGTCATGACTTCAGATCTGGGCACCCTCTAATCCAGAAGACAGCACTGCCGAAGCCAGGGCAGGCTGATCCGAACCAAGGTTCCAAGACATAAGGGCAGCTCCGAAAACTTCACAGCCGACCCCACCATCTCAGACCCGACCAGGCCTCCATGACCCAGAAAGCTCCCTAGCTCCAAGTGGCCAGAGGAACTTAGAGTGGAAGTCACAGTTGAGGTAGGGAAAGGTCCTCAGTTCTAACTCATACAATATTAGATGGATCAGATCTGAATGCTCAAACTTCCAGGGAAGTCAGAGGAGGAACCGAAAAGGGGGGAGAAGATGCTCGAAACTCCTGACCTTAAGGGGTAGGATACAAAGGGGACCTTGCAACGCCCTGCATCCAGAGGATCTTTTTCAACCATTCTCTCCACATCATCTTCTGTGAAGCTTCTGGTCAAGCGAGTTGAAGACGCCAATGATTACTTCAGTCTCTCCAGGAAAGGAGATGGTATTCTGGATGGCACTGGGTCAATGGAAGGAGAGTACTGAGTCCTAAGTAAAGACCGAATCAGTTTAAAAGAGTTACCCATAGAATCCAACAACACCCGATCTGCCCTATCCTTCAAAGCAGAGAGGCTCGGATCCAAAGCTGTCACATCTGACAAAGGAGTCCTTGAAGTTTTCGGATCTGAGAAGGCCTTAGGATTCAACATTTTAGTTATCTTTGGAGAATGCTCCGACTAAAATTTTGGAGCAGAAGGCCTCTTGCTTGCCTTGTCCAAAGTTCTAGAAGACAAGGAGAAAGCTGGGCTAGACTGTTCTGACATGGAAGAATCTCTCGTCTTACGTTTTTTCAGAGCCAGTAATGGCCTCCCCAAAAGAGGAAGGCAATATACCCTTTAGAATAAGCTTATTATGGCGTTCAAAGAGAACCCGGTGGTTGAACTCTCTACAAATGTCGCATTCCTCCTGTATGTGGAGTGGACCCAAACAATAAACACACAACTCACGTGAGTCACTTAAGGGAATTTTGTGACCACACTGGAGCACTTTTTAAAGTCAGCCATATCTGATAAAATTAAACTAACAAGGATAGCATTTTTTTTTTTTTGAAAAAGGATACAAGAAGAATAGGGGAAAAGGAACTATTAATGATAGTATTTTAGATGTACTGTACTACGGGGAAAAAGGGAAAACAAGAAGCAATCACAAAGAAATGTGGGCAGGCAGAAAAAGACTACTAACAATAGTAGTGAAGAAGTACCTCAGTACAAGTTAGAAAGGCAAAAACTAGCTAGTAAAAAGGGTACGAGAAATTTAAACAGAAAACATTTAGGTTCAATTAAAGTTTGATGAAAAAAGTTGTAAAATAATAAATATCCACTTAACTGCCTGAGAGCTAATGGAAGGACCACGTCTTCACAAGACGGCAAACGAAATATGAGCGGATTAGAAGAGAAGCACTACAGGTAGGGTACGGTGCAAGACAGCTTTATGGTTGCCATGAGCTGTTGCAATGGCCAAGTCGGATCCGAACCCATATGTGAGGATAAAATTAAAAATGACATCAGAAGATCATAATGTTAATGTTCTGTATCTTACTTTCCTTTTTGAGAATTTTAATGTTTTTATTCAACTTTCCCCAAGCATTTACATCAAATATGTTTTTCAGTTATTTGTTTATTACTCCCTCTCTTCAGATTTCCTACATTTGTCCAAAACTCATCATACTTACCAATTATAAATATTTTTGAAGCAACTACTTTTCTAAATTTCAAAATACAATATAGATGGAATAAGCAATGTTTAACATGAATTTATTAATCCTAAACTGCCTTTATTCTCTCTCATATACAAACCCTCTTTTTAGTGGATTCAACCTTATGACCATGTTGTTTGGAAAACAATCTGTAATAGTTCTCTTCAACGCCTGACATTCTATACGCACTGTTTAAATACCCCAATTTACCTCAAACATAAAACTTATCAGGGTGACTTAAAAGTCTAACCTTTTTGGGGTTGGGAGAGTGTGGAAGAAAATTTGCATCCCTGGGACACTATGTTGAGGACCCAGTGGTTGTTGGTAATGGTGGACCAGGTGTTGCGTGGAAGGAGAGTTTTCCTCCTAGGGGCAAGTGCAGGTGGGCAGAGGGAGGGGGTGGAAGTGGAGAGTCATTGTGAGTTCTTACCATGAGGGGGTGGCTTTGCACCCCCTTGTTTTGAAGTGGAGGAACTCCATTGTTTTGATCTCTGCATTCCCTGTGGCTGTTGCCTGGGGTGTCTGCTTCCCCAGGGTCTTGGCTGAACTGACCTGGGGGGGCAGGAAAAGACCAGTGCTTGAAGGGGCAATGTCTACTGAACCTGGGTGGCTGGACCTGTAGAAAATCCTTAACTGTCTGCATAGATTTGGCTTTTTCTTCCATCTTTTTTAAGACCTCCTCTGGCTTGGTGTCAAATAAGTTGTCTTTGTGCAAGGGTGCATCCAATAATTTATATTTGACATCGTCTGGCAAGGGTTGTTCCTTAACCCAAGCAATCCTTCTAAGGACAGAACCGGTGACTGCTACCCTGCAAAAAGCTTCTAGGGTGTCAAAACTGCAGTGTAAGGTGTGCTTAGTTACTTGACTTGCAGAATGCATTAACTCTTGTAACTGTATTTTCTGCACAAGCAGGAAAGGATGATATTTTTTGTTTGAGGAGTTCCATGATATGTTGCTGACATTTTTGCATATGGAACTGACAATTTAATGCTCTGATAGCAAGAGTAGCAGAGGTGTATACCTTTTTACCCCATCTGTCTAGTGCTTGGGAATCCCTATCTGACGGGGTGGGATTCTTAGCAGAAGTTGCTTTAATTCCTTTAGGCCCTTGAGAAATAACCTCAGGGTCAGCAGTAGGATTTTTGAAAAGAAATTTGTGAGAGTCAGGGACTCTGTAATACCGATCAGGTTTCCTGGGAGCAAGAGCAAGGGTGTCAGGAGTCAAACTAGATTACATGAAAACATCATCCATAACATCCAGGACAGGAGGAATGGACAAGGGTCTGTGCTGTGGAAGATCTAAGAATTCCCAGAGTCTCTTTTTAGACTGAGGGTAGTCCTGACATTCCCACTGGAAATGCTCCCTTAAAGTATGAAGGGTTGCCCCAAAGGAAAAGTCCTCTGATGGAGTGGCTGAAGGAATGGATTCCTCTGCATCAGACTCTTCATAGGCAGAGAGGGGCTTGCATGTCTTCATATTGAGATGCATCGGAGTCATCAGACTCATGTTCAGATAATACTGGGGACAAACCTCTTTTTCTTTTGGAAGGGGTAGCTTGGCTTCCCCTGATCAGCATTATAAGGTCTTCCACCATTTTAAGCATTTGAGACTGAAGCAAGGAAGCAGGTGCCTGAGAGAATGGGTCGTCTTGTTTCTTGGGCGTGGTTCGTACCCTGGGCCTTAGAAACTCGGTAGTTTTCGAAAGAATGGTAGACGCGAAAGTCGTCAGTTGGTGTTGAGAATCGGTAGTGCGAAGTACTTCCTCAGAAGTAGGTGCCTGCTCAGTGGCTCCGGACCCATCCAAGGTAGAGACAAAGTACAGTTTTGTACCTACCATAAATGTAGATGTCCGATAGGTATGCATCTGCAGTCATAACATATGGGTTGTCCTGCCCCAGGCAGCCCCTCGGTCGGCCAGATTCCAAAGTCCGGGTCCGGCCTCGGCTGATGTCGCACTTTCCCCGACGTCAGAGTGTCTGGGGTATAAAAGCATCAGCCAACGCCATTTTCCTCAGTTTTTCTTGCCCCAGATGCCAGGTGCCCTCTAGGAAGGCTAAATTTGGATAAAGGCTGAAAAGTTCCAAATATCTGCAAATTATATACATATATAAACAAACAAACAAATACACCATAATAGATTCCCCCAGCTAGCTGAAAGAGGGGTAAGCACCCTAGGAATACCACAGTGGGGAAGGAGGGTGGGTAATCCTGACTGCAGATGCATACCTATCGGACATCTACATTTATGGTAGGTACAAAACTGTACTATGTCCTTCAAGGATGCATCTGCAGTCATAACATATGGGTAGAATACCATAGCCAATCTGGGGGAGGAGGTACTAAGAGAATTATGGTGTAGTTAAGATCCCCTGCAGTACTGCAGTTGCAAACCCTGCTCGGGATCTGGGGTATAAATGTAGATTGTAATGCTTGGCAAATGTATGCACGGAGCTCCAAGTAGCAGCTTCTAAAATGTCCTTGGTAGCCACCCCTCGTAGGAAAGCTGTAGTGGTGGCTGTGGCCCTTGTAGAGTGAGGCCTGATATTTTCAGGAACTGTCTTTCCATGAAAGGAGTAGCAAAAACGAATGCAATTTCCTATCCATTTTGAAATTGTCTGTTTGGAAATTGCTCTTCCTTGCACCCCAGTTGCATATGCTACAAAAAGCTGGTCGGTTTTTCTGTTACTTTTAGTTCTGTCCAAATAGTAGCGTAGTTGTCTGTGTATATCCAAGGTGTGCAAAAGTTTTTCCCCTTTGTTCTGTGGGTTAGGGAAGAACGTAGGCAAGTGAATAGCTTGGTTCAAGGATACCCTAGATACCACCTTTGGCATGAAAGTAGGATTGGTTCTCAGTGACACTCTATCCTGGTGAAAAATAAGAAAAGGCTGCACTGCCATTAATGCCTGTAACTCAGATACGCTTCTTGCTGAAGTGATTGCCAGAAGGAATGCAGTTTTCCAAGATAAAAAATGGAGGTCTGCTGAAGCTGCTGGTTCAAAAGGAGGTAGTGTCAGTTTTTCCAGCACAAAATTGAGATCCCATGCAGGTAGGGGGGGTCTTCTTGGAGGTTTAACATTTTTGATCCCTCTCAAAAATTGTCTGAGAAGAGGGTGTGAGAAGATAGGTGGATCCATATTGTATTCTGCTGAAATTGCTGAAGCATGAATCTTAATGGATGAATAAGACAGGCCATTGTGGAACAATTCTGCTAAGTATTCTAGGATGTGTGTTAGGTTTGCCACTGTGACATCTGTGCCCTTTGATGCGGTCCAAATGAGAAATCTCTTCCATTTAGCTGAGTATGTCTTTCTTGTGGAAGGTCTGCGAGCCTCCAGGATAATGTCCTTCACCCTCTGAGATAAAACGGTTTGGTTGGGCTTTAAGGAATCTTCCAGGCAGTTAGCTGCAATGTTTTCAAGTTGGGATGCAGGGTCTTGAAATTGTTCTGCGTTAGAAGAAGAGGCCATAGGGGAAGAGGCCATGAGTTTGCCTGAGACATGCTTCTCAATAGCGGGTACCAATGTTGTCTTGGCCAGTCCGGAGCTATTAGTATGACTTTTGGCTGTTCCTCCCTGATCTTCAGTAGAACCTTGTACATCAATGGGAGAGGTGGAAAGGCATATACTATTAGGGCATTCCAGCTGAAAGAGAGTCCACCTTCCAGGCTTGTGGGTGGTATGTCCTTGAGCAGAATTTCTTCAGTTGGTGGTTGAGTGGGGAGGCGAACAGATCTATCTCTGGGATTCCCCATTTCTTTGTTATGAGTTTGAAGATGTCTGGATGCAGCATCCATTCGTGTGCATCCATGGTAGTTCTGCTTAAGCTGTCTGCTAGTGTAGTCTCTTTTCCTGGTACGAATTTGGCCTGCAGCTGGATATTGAGATTCAGGCATAGGTTCCACAGATCCATAGCCATCCGGCATAGAGGGTAGGAATGTGTGCCTCCCTGTTTGTTTATGTACCACATGACCGTGGTGTTGTCTGTCCGTATTAAGAGATGTCTTTGCTGGAGGAAGGGTCTGAATGCCTCGATTGCATGCCTTACTGCCAGCATTTCCTTTCGGTTTATGTGCATGCTTAGCTGCCCTTGAGGCCATAGGCCTTGGATACGTTTGTCCTCCATGTGTGCTCCCCTTCCTCGGTCTGAGGCGTCCGTGGTGATGGTCTGCCTTGTTTTTGGTTTTGTTGAAAGGCAACCCTCTGTTGGACTGGCAGGCCTGAGCCCACCACAGGAATTCCTTTTGAAGGCATGGAATGATTTGAATCATGGTTTCTAGATTGTGACTGTGTTGAGGCCATACATTCCTTAGGTACCATTGTAATTTCCTCATATGCAACCTGGCATGTGGAATTAAAATTATGCAAGATGCCATGTAACCCAGGGCCTGCAGGACTTTCCTTGCAGTAAGCTGAGTTTGTCTTGTCAGAGTCATGAAGTAATCTGGAAGTTGTTTTTTTTTTCTTCTGTGAGAAAAGCCATCTGAGTGATTGTGTCCAGATCCGCACCCAAAAAGGTTATCCTTTGGGATGGTACTAGTCTTGACTTTTGGATGTTGACTGTGTATCCCAAGGTTTGTAGCAGGTGTATGGCATAGGCCAAGTCCTTTAACAATTTTTTCTTGTTGTCCGCTTGTATTAGGCAGTCGTCCAGGTATGGATAAGTTTGAATTCCCTGAAGTCTGCAGTGTGCAATTACTGATGCCAGGCATTTCGTGAATACTCTGGGTGCAGTAGATAAGCCAAAGGCCAATGCTGAGAATTGATAATGCTCTGATCCTGCAAGAAATCTGAGGTGCCTTCTGCAATCTGGTCGGATAGGGACGTGCAGGTATGCCGCCAGCCAAGACTCCTTGCCCAACATGGGAAGAAGTTGCTGTAGGGTCAGCATTTTGAATTTTGGCACAATGAGATAAGTGTTCAGTGCGGACAGGTCGAGTATAGGCCTCCATTGGTTTTCTTTTCTTGGCACAAGGAACAGTCTGGAGTAAAATCCTTGGCCTTGTTCTGTAGATGGCACCCTTTCTATAGCTTTCATCTGAAGTAACTTGCTGATTTGTCTTAAAGCCTCTGCCTTCTGGTTTGGTGGAAGGTTTGGCATTCCACCTCTTTTTGGCAAAGTATGGAAGTGAAACCTGTATCCTTTGTCTATTATTTGCAATGTCCATGTATCCTTTGTAATGCAATGCCAGTTTTTCGAGAATAAAGCCAGCTTTCCACCCAAGGGTGCTTCCAGTTGATCCCTGGTAGGCGGAATCAGAGTCAAGTCATTGTGTCTGTCCTGTAGTAGTGGTAGTAGTTGTAGCTGTTGCACTACTCCTCTGGTTGGCAGGCTGCCACTGATGGCCTCTGTAGGGGCCCTTGGATTGACCTCTGCCTCTAGGGTGCCTGTTTCTGCCTCTCTGTGCTCTGGAGGAATCTGGAAAGGACCAATTCTTTGTAGGCCAGTTTCTACTGAACTTTGGAGGTTGAACTTGCAGGAAATCTTTAACTGTTTGCACAGATTTTGCTTTTTCTTCAACCTTCTTTAGAATCTCCTGTGCAGGGGAGCCAAAAAATGCTGCTTCTCCATTGGAGCATCGAGGAGTTTAGCCTTGACATGGTCTGGCAAAGATTGCTCCTTCAGCCAGGCATGCCTACGAATTACTGCCCCAGTCATAGCTGATCTAAATGAAGACTCCAGTGCATCATAGCCACATTTTAAGAAATGATTACTGACCTATTGTGAGTTGTGTACCAAATCCTGAAGGGATTTACAGTCTAAGGGTTCAGGTGAAGAAAGTTTCTTATTTAGCTGATCTAACAAAAATTCTTGGTACTGTATCATATGGAATTGACAGTTTAATGCCCTGGCAGAAAGAGTAGCGGATGTATAAACCTTTTTTCCCCATCTCTCTAATGCTCTAGACTCTCTTTCAGAGGGTAGGGGATTTTTGGCAGTAGTGGCTGCAACCCCTTTAGGGCCCTGAGAAATAGTTTCTGGGTCCGCAGCATGGGCTTTATACAGGTGGAAGTGAGAATCCGGGACCCTGTAATATCTGTCAGGTTTGGCGGGGGCCGGAGGAGGAGAATCAGGTGCAGTACTGACATCATTGTAAACATCATCAATTACAGTTAGAACCGGAGGTATAGCTAAGGGCCTATGCTGGGGCAAATGCATAAAGGTCCTTAATCTTTTTCTAGAATCAGAGAAATCCTGACCCTGCCATTGAAAGTGTTCTCTCATGGAGTGTAAAGTCTCCCCAAAGGAAAATTCTTCAGGGGGGGAGGCTGAAGGGATAGATTCTTCTGCATCTGAATCCTCATAAGGCGAGTAGGCCCCTTCCTGGTGGTCTAACAAATCAGATCCATCCGTGGAGTAATCTGAGGAGTGAGGTTCAGAGGGGTCAGTCCTGGGCCTTTTGTCTGGAGGTGGTTGGGAGGCCCTGTCTGGGTGAGGTTGGGTACCCCTAATTAAGGAGATAAGGTCCTTAGCAAGACTGAGGATCTGAGAACTAGAGGAAGGCCTCTGGGATGTAGATTTTGCAGGCAAAGCTTTTGAAAGTTTGGCAGCTTTAGCCCTGGAGAAAGCCTTAATAGACACAGAAGCTGGGGGCCTAGCTGCCCCACGTGCCGGGGTAGAAATGTCCAAAGGTATGGTGTCGGACAAATTCTGAACACTAGCTTCGGTAGGGAGTTCTGAAGCCGACTCAGCCGGGGCCTCTCTGGCCTCGGTGGTCGGAGGTATGGTTTCGGTGGAAGGAAAAGCCGTGGACTTGGTTTCAGCCGAAACCGAGACACTTGCGGTAGGCCTCGCCGTGGTTTCAGCCGAAACCACGGGCCGCGAGTGTCGGTCCTTTTCCTTGCGTTTTTTGACCATATGCGTAGTCGGAGTCTCCGACGGCATTTTATAAGCAAAATCGGTTCCAAAAAACTACTCTGCAAACTCCGACCGACGTCTAAGAGTCAGTCGGTTGAAGGAGGCACAGGCTAAACAAGCTGATACGTCGTGGTCTGGGCCTAAGCAAGGAAGGCAGTAAGAATGGAAATCCTTATGAGGTATTTGTTTCCCACAAGTTAAACAATTATTTACTTTGTCTGACATCGGCTGAGGCAAGAAAGAGTCCCCAACGGGGTACTTAGCTTTTTTCGAAGTCTTCGGTAGCTGAAATCTCTGGATCTGACCGACCGGCACTTGCGAACAGCTTCTGCTTTGGGCACCGCGCGGCAAGAAAGACTGAGGAAAATGGCGTCGGCTGATGCTTTTATACCCCAGACACACTGACGTCGGGGGAAAGTGCGACATCAGCCGAGGCCGGACCCGGACTTTGGAATCCGGCCGACCGAGGGGCTGCCTGGGGCAGGACAACCCATATGTTATGACTGCAGATGCTTCCTTGAAGGACATCTGCAGGATCCTTAGTCAAAGAAAAGTTTTGCGGCATACCGGATTCCGAAAGGGTCTTGGTAGTGGCCTACGAATTCACAGAAGCGGGCATCTGGGGCTGCGAAAGCACCTCAGTGTGGACCGGAGAACTGACAACTAGCTTAACGGAAGCATTGTTGGTACGTGGACCTGTGCGGTCTGTCTCTGTCTTTATCTTTACATTTTTTCGGAAGAACTGCTGTCGGATGGCTTACCGAAGGACTGTGGGCGAAATATCTAGCTACAATAAGGGCTCGACGACATATAGTTCTGCCGTTGAACAAAGCACAAAAGCGATAGTGAGGGATGTCGTGGTCTGGGCCTAAGCAAGTGATGCAGTAAGAATGAAAGTCTCGGTGTGGTATTTGCTTTCCACAGGCGAGACAATTGTTAACTTTTTCTGATATCAGTTACAGCAAGAAAAAAAGGATCTCCAACAGGGTACTTAGCTTTACAAGACTTCAACTTCAATTTGGAAGACAAAACTCAGGTGGGCAGCCGACCTGCACTCGTGCGAACTGCTTCTGCTTCGGGCTCCTCGGCAAGAAAGACTGATGTAATGACGTCGGCTACCTTACTTTATACTACTGACAACCTGACGCTAATCCTGAAGCTACAGCAAACGACACAGAAATACTAAGCCTCTGGTATTCGGGATGGCCGAGGGCTACCCTGGCAGGGATAACCCAAATGTGATGACTGCAACAGTGAAACACAAAGATCATCAAACATTTCCTCAGTCAGTACTGTCCACGATTCTACAAATAACTACTTTATTTTACCCAAACTTGATTCCTAATAAAGAAATCTCATTTTTCTGATGCATATATTCATTCTTTCCTCACTGTATTCTTTATTCTTTTACTTTTTTTTCTTTACTCAAATCTAAACGTACCTTCTCCATCAACCTATTCAATTTTATCAAGATTTCTTTCATCCATAACTTGTTTCTCATTATTTTTACATGATTCCATACAGCACTCATCACCTACCTAATATTCCCCTTCTTCCAATCTACTATCTAATTCACTTGCAACTGCATTCATGATTAAAGAAACAAAATGCTGCTCATGGAGCACCCTTGTCTAACTCTAACCCCTCTTCTTATATTAAGCCTCACATTAGACTACTCATTCATTAAATACCGCAATATGACATCATAATTTGATTTTAATTCATTTAAAGGTTTACCCCAAATTCCACACTGACCAAGAATATTCAATAAACTTGCATGTTCAACATTATCAAAAGCATTATGCACATTCTCCCACCATTATTTTAAGCCTTTCTTCCTCCTCTTAATATACCACGCAAATTTTACTTACTAATATTAATATCTCTTGGCTTTTCCTTCCTTTACAACATAAACACCTGGAGCCAACACTTCTTGCAAAATCTATTCACATCTTACCTGCAACATTTTCATAAAAATCTTAAAATATGCATTATTCAAAATCACAGGTCTCCAGTTCTGAAAACTGCACACATCCTCTTTCACATTTATCTGTGTTTGAAGAATGATTACTCCACTCACATACATCTGTGCTTGTAAATTATTTCATTCATTTAAAACGTTCAAACAAATTATTTTTACCATACTTGTAATTTCTTATAACTTTATAACTCAATCCATCTACACCAGACACTGAATCTCGTTTTACTCATTTGAGAACACCACCTTTAATGTTACATCAGTCTGCAAATTCATTACTGAAACATCATAACATTTTGTAAGGTTCCATTTTGCTTGCCACCTACTCCTCCTTTCATAATGATTTTTTGATATTCTAAATTAACATATCAGCTTGCTTATATGTCATATTTTAGCTCCTTTACTAAACTCTCCTTATGTTTAGTCCTTCGATTAAAAAAGTTAAACTTTCTCCTTGTTGCATTTAAATAGCACTGCTGTGCATTTAATCTTTGTATTACTATTTTATTCTTCTCTTTAGCAAAATATTCTACAATATTTTCCTCTAATTCCCTTTCCATCTCATATAACAATGCAGTAAATGCTTCTTTTCTGTCTTTGTTCTATTTCTAATTGCAAATAAAGTTTATTATATGTTCTTTAATACTGGCACACCATGGTGTCCAGAATGAGCAAATAAAACATATCACATTTGAATTATCCTGCCACAAACTGCCAGTTTCTTTTAATACTTCAATATGTTCCTGTTAAACTCTTAGGTTCATAGGTTGGCACTGAGATATCTGCCCGAAGGCATATATTAGCCCAGCCACGTTGTGCGGTATTCACCGCCCCTTTAGTAGTTCCCTAGACCCATATACTAGCAGCTAGTACCCTTGGCCCCTATCTAGTAGTGCTGTTGGTGTGATCCCCGGTGTGAACTTTGTTACTCATCCACTCATCAAGGTTCCTCTTAAAGAGGAATAGTGAGGGGCTCCGTCTTATGTAGATCGGGACCCTGTTCCATAGTAAGGGAAGTCTCTGCGAAGGGAATCTATCCCTCCAGCATGTTCTATTCATTGTTGTGTTGAGGTTTATATCCCTAGAGCGTGTAAAGATGGAGCATGTTCAACAATTCTGGGTTGGACATGGCTCTGTACGTTAGACAAAGATCGCCTCTGAGAAAGCGGTATGCAACAGAGAACAGTCTTAGCTTTTTCAATCGTGCTGCATAGGGCAACTGTTTGAGGCCAGTAATTCTCTTGGTTAGGCACCTCTGTGGTCTCTCCAGCTGCTGGAGATGTCTAGCCAGGTACATTCCAATTGGTGCACTGTACTCAATAATGGGTCTGATGAGGGAAGAGTAGAGGGGCACCATTACATCCTTAGATCTTGATGCGAACCCTTTCATGATCAGATGGGTCACATAGAAGGATTTTCTAACCACTCTGGCAACATGGTTATCAAAGGAAAGCTGGCTATCTACTTGGGTCCCTAGATCCCTTATTTCTTCTTCAGATTTCAGGGGATTACCTCCTATGTTGTAGTTTGCGGGTACTCTGTTTTTTCCAAAGGGGATTTCTACGCATTTTTTTGCATTTAGCTTGAGACCATGGCTTTGACACCATGCATCAGTCTCATTTAGGCCCTTCTGGAGGATCTCCATGTCAGCCGGAGACTCTATTATAGCACCCAGTTTGCAGTCGTCCACAAACTTAGTCAGCCACAGCCCTTCCGTGCTTGCCTGTACTTCTGAGAAGTATATGCCAAACAGGAGGGGCCCCAGGACAGAGCCCAGAGGCACACCACTCGTTACTGGTCTGGATTTGGACATAGATCCCGCTACTCTTACTTTATGGGATCTGAGAGCCAGTTTGCGATCCATCTTGTGACGTAAGGGTTCATGGCCAGGCTGGTGAGCTTATCAATAATACCCAAATGGGGAATGGTGTCAAATGCTTTGCACAACACTCGTTACTGGTCTGGATTCGGACATAGATCCCGCTACTCATACTTTATGGGATCTATCTGAGAGCCAGTTTGCGATCCATCTTGTGACGTAAGGGTTTATGGCCAGGCTGGGGAGCTTATCAATAATACCCGAATGGTGTCAAATGCTTTAGCAAGGTCAAGGTAAGCCATGTGTACCTCCTTTCCCTTATCTATAGCCTGAGTAACTGTCTCAAAGAAATCCACCGGGTTCAGGAGGCATGATCTGCCCTTGACGAAGCCGAACTGTGTGGGGTCCAGCGACTGGAGGTTCCCAATCTCTCCATTTATGACTTACATAATGATTCACTCCATAGCCTTGCAGATCAGACTGGTCAGGCTTATTGGTCAGTAGTTCCCAGGGTCAGTTGTGGCCCCACCCTTGTGTAGCCGTGCCGTGCGCCATTCTCTGGGCACATATCCTGTGGAGAGGCTGAGACTGAACGGGGTATTATGGATTAATATATTTACTTATGCAACCATCCCCAAAAAATTCCATAAGATCAGAAAAACACACACCTCCATTTCTTTTATCCCGACATGAAAATATAAAAAACTTTGTCCTTGCAGTTCTTCTTTGATATGTAAATTGCCTTCACTTTCCCAAGACTAACCTCCCCCACTGCATTATTTCTTTTACTTTTTAACATCTTGATTAACTTTACATCATAATAATTTGCAAAGATATTTATATTCACCATCACAAAATAAGATCCTCAAAGAACTGTCCTCTCTCGCTCATTCTTACATCCACTACCATAACCTTTCCTGCACATATTATATAGCAGTCTAACACTGTTTTTCCTTAAATATAAAATACAAACCCAGAACATTGATCTTGCCCTAAATTCCATAAAACTGTTATCCTAGAACTATGCTATTTGAAATCTAATGCTGCCATTAATAAAATCTTGTATCTAACACTATTATATCAGCATCCAACATTCTGCATCAATCTAGCATACACACAACTAGCATCAATACTGCTTACGTTCAGTGAAATCAGTCTTAACATTTTTCTCTTTTTAAGTTTGATATTTTTATTTTTCTTATTTTCACCTTAACTATTTTGTCTTTCAAACTTTTTTATACTGTATTTTTTTTCTTTTTTCACTTTCTTCATCAGATTGACTTTCCCTTTAATAAACTCAAAATGTATTTCCTGTCTCTACTTCCACCTTTTGCATTCGTATCTGTAGTCTGTACTTGTGCATTATGTGCATGATATGCTTGTAATACACTTTTGACTTCAATCCTTTGATCATTTCTTTCCCTGAACACTAATTTTATAGTAGTCCCTTCTATAATATTCTTGGGTACTCCTACTTACTTTTTTGTCAAATTATTTGTCCTACTTTGAAGTCAAACCACAAATGTCCATTTGTTTACATTTCTAACACTCGGCCTTATATTGAACTCCATGTCCTCCTTCTCTATAGTGATTAAGGATTGTAAAAAAAGGGGTATAATTAAATGCAATATTTCCCCCATAAAAATGCCGTTATTTAGCTTGGCTAAAACACTTCACATTTCCTCCTTCCCCTGCTACACTTATTTACACTTTATTGACCAAGTTAGTCCCACTGGGCAAATGGCTTTTTTCAGGGGAGACCAAAGGTGGTATTCATACTGAATAAAGGAAATTTGACCAGGGCACTAGTGAATTTCCCCTTCCTTTTCTATGGGTACCTTTGGATCAATTACATCCAAATGACCTACCAACAACTCAGGCAGATGAGGCCTCAATTTAATGTCTCAACACCAGATTCAGAACATCTGTAACCATTTTGAAAATTACATCAGCTTCCCAACCTGCATTTCAAACATTTGTATTACCTTTGCTTTTTATAACATTTTTAACAAATTAACACATGCTTCTGAAACACTGAACTAGTTCACTTGCTTCAACTTCTACTGTTCTAAATTTAATATATACTTTACAGTCTCACTTTTTAAAATGGAAAAAAACAAGTATACTCATTCCAAGGAAATCATCCGATATATTTTTCACACTAACAGAACTTTTTCCATTTGTGTCCATTTTCAAAAGTTAAATCCCAAAATGACTCTTTTCCAAGATGTATAAAAGACCAAATACCTTGAGTGTTAAACCCAAATTTACCAAAACATCCTATTAAATGTCGGTCTCCTTCTTCGCACTTCTACCTCCTTTCACTTTCTCAAACGACCCTCTACTGCTGCTGTATAAAATCTTATTTTACCAGCATTTCAGTCCATACTATCCTCAGCTATGTTAAGGTCCATGGTATTTTTCTCTTCATCTGTTCCTTCTCCAAACAACCCTGCATCAAATCAACCAACACCAGCATCAACTCCTCTCCTGGGTCTTCCTACTGCATTAGCCCTACTAATTTTTTCATCTAATCCACCAGACTGTATTTCCATAATCACCAGCTTCTGTGACTCAGTTCCATTCTACAGTTCGTCCTGAGCCCCTTCTCTCACAAAACCCTAACCAACATCTCCTGTACAGTAACATCAGTCTGTGTTTCTCCTTTCTCTCCAAAATCGGCACTCAAATCACTTGCTATAGTTCCACTCAAAGCCATCAGCTTGTCCTCCATTGTACTATTCCTCCCAGCTGTCTGCACACTAGAAACAGTTGCCTGTGCTCAGTATCCTCCCACTCAAAGAGCAGGGGAATTTCTGCACTGCCCTGGTCAAATCTCCTAGTCAGTGCGAATACCACTTTGGGTTTACTTTGAAAACAGGAAAGTCTAGTGACACTAACCCGGTCAACAAAATATAAAGTAAATAAATAAACTGAATGAATCAATAAACAAATAAATATATAAACTGTAGTCCCAAATACTTTACCTAGGACTCAGGCCTTCTACAAATTGCACCACTAGTGAAAATGGAAGCAAACAACACAATGTATTTCAAGGAAGAAGTGCTAATGAGGAAGTTTCTTGAGGATACCTCTTATGCAGCTTCTCTATTTTCTTTTCTTTTGTCCTACAAAAAAGACTTTACCTAGATGCTGCTATCACTGCAGCATTGCCTCTTTGTAGGTCAGGGATTACAGAACTGGTCTTGTAAAGCAGAGGTCTTACTACATCGTGAGGACCTCTGTTTTTAAATTGCTAACACAGAATGAGGGGAGTTTTACTGTCTGACAGTTAGCATACAGGATTAAGGCTATGAGCTACTAACATGCTACTTTATAAAGTCCAGGGTGTAATTCCCTCCGCTACAATTTGCTGACTTTGAGCAAGTCACTTAAACACACGGTGTTCGCTTCATATGTGATCAAATTTACCTGGACTGTGCCTGCAAATAGTCCACTGAGATCAGTGCACTACACTGGTAAACAGGGTATTATTTAACCATCTCTCTTATACCCATCTCTCATCCTCATCTCTTACTACCCCCTTCCCCTACACCAAACCCAATAGTCAAACATGAAACTCTTTCACATCACATTCCTCCCACTATTTTTGTTTGCATCTTCGTCATCACACCAAACCACTTTGACATTATCTACTTAAAAGCACCCACCTGCCCAACCACAGTCCCTCATAATACTATCCATGCCAACTTCTACATAGCACCCCATATCTATAATTCTATCAAAACTGACCTACTCTTATACAGGTACCTCCATTCTCCAATTCCTCCAATTACCTCACTTCAACCCCCACAAATGCTCATCAATCATTACTCCCGCCAATATTTCGGGGGGGGGGGTATCCTTCAATTATGAAGAGGCATACACCCTAACCCCAGCCCAAAACACAGCCATCATAAATAGTAACCCCAAACCAGCCAATAACCCAAATGCACCTCTGCTCACCAATATATCCAAAAAAGGCAGATATCTTCCTAACTAATGTAAACCTCAGACGTCTATTAAACAAAATAGACTATTTCCATGCTACCCTATCCCTGTACACTCCAGACAATGCTGTCTTAACTGAAACCTGCCTTAAACCCCATATAAACAAACAATGAGCTCTTCCCTTCTTGGCTACAATATCCTTAGACAAGACATGACAACAAAATGAGACGGAGATGCAGCAATTACTTACAAGGACTCTCTCAACTTTGACTACAAGTAGAAGTCCCAGATCTAGATTGCACTGAACTTCTACTGCTCGCCAAAAAATCAATAACAAACGTATCCTAGTAGCAGTTTACATCCTACCAAATAACAACCCCTCCACTATAGAAAACCTACTTTCACGGGTCTCAGCTACATTTAATCAAGAAAGAATCATAGTTTCAGATTTTAATACCAACTGGAAAATCTATTCCTCTGAAAACCCCTCTGAATACATAAACTTACAAGGTTTCACCCAACTGATATACACAACCTTTACAGTTGACAAAAACAGCAACAGTCTATTCTAGACTGGACCCTCACCAATGAACCCTTACTAATCCATCACTCAGGTTGTCTACCAGACAGCCTAACTGACCACCTACCAACTTTCTTTCTAAGGCCATAACTCAACCACAAAACCTACAACATACAAATACGCAATACAAAAAATTTCTCTACAGACAACTTTAATCAATTACTCCATAAATGTAATTGGTCCCCATTAAACTACCTCCCTTTAGATGCCACAGTTGAATACTTCAACAAGAAATGTCTTGATATACTGAACACACTGGCCCCGGTTAAGACAAATAAGATCTAAATCCAGCTACTGCCCATGGCCTACTAAAGAAAAAAATACCTACTAAAACAGAGAGATAAACTCTGGTACCAACACTTGAACAAAACCAAAACCTCCCTTGACACCTACCGCCACTTAAGAAATGTTTGCAAAAAACAAATCAGAGCAGATAAAAAAAAAAAAAAAAGAGACGATACATCCATGCAGTACAAGCATCAGCATAAAAATTCTAGAGTTCTATCGAACATATTCATTCAGGGCAAAATTCCACCCAATCTACAAATTCCAAAAACTCAGATGAAAGTATAGCTTCCCAATTTAATTCATTTTTCGTAAACTCCATTCTCTCACTTAAAAAAAAAAACAGCCACATCAAATCACCCTTCCTCCCTCCAATGACTCCCATACCTCACTCTTCCTTCAACTCATCCAAACAGGCAAAATTAAGAAATTACTGTCCAAACTAAAACCTACAACTTTGTCCAATGACAAACTTCCAAATGGCCATCTCAAACTAGCACCCGAATTAATCTGTTTCTCAGTATCAATACTGATCAATAGATCTATCGCTGAACAGTATTTTCCTAAAATATGGAAAATCTCCTATGTTATTCCTCTCTATAAAGGGGGATCCTCCTTAGAACTCACCAACTACAGACCTATATCCATACTATCCCCACGCTCTAAAATTTTAGAAAAATGCATCCACTCACAAGTAATGCAGCACCTTCTAACCAATAAACTCCTTGCCAACACACAACACAGATTTCAACCACGCCACAACACTACCACTGATCTGCTCAAATTCAACAACAACAGCACTGTTAATCAACTAAAAAACAGCCAAATGGTCACCTTAATATTTCTAGATGTGTCAGAAAGGTATTTGACACAGTGCCCCATAAGTAGCTTATATATGAACTGGCATCTCTTGACATATCTAAAAATACCCTCTCCTGGCTCCAAAATTACCTCTGACCGCCATCAAGTGGTCAAATGACATGATGACCTCTCCTCTCTGCTTCCCATAACAGTAGGTGTGTCGCAAGGGTCAATACTTGGGCATCTACTCTTCTCAATTCTCACCAATAACCTGCAATATGCAACTAACCATGCTACCATTATACATTACGCAGATGACTCCACTGTCATCTGCACCGCACCCACCCTACCACAATTAGTAGAAGTTACCCAAAAATCCTTAAGGCCACTGAATCTTTCCAAGACAAATACCAGCTCATCCTAAATCCCAACAAAACCAAACTAATGCTGTTCCATAACAACTAACACAAAACAAACTCCATCAACCAAGACTTTAAAAAAATCACCTCATCCAATCACACCCTAACTGAACCCATCCCAGAAACTAAGCTACTAGTTGTCAATATAGATAAGTTACAATTTGACAAACACGAATTACATACCATCAAAAAGACCCACATCAAATTAGGTCCTCTCTATAGAATAAAGCCTTACTTTACAAAACCTTCCAGGCAAGCAACTGACAGGACCCACCTCCTATCCACATTACTCTACATCTCTCCCATACTTACAAACATCAAGAAAACTGACAAACTCGAATCATGCTACCACAAAGACAGCCAGATTTCCCACCAGTCTGCCCTACAAAACCCATCATTGTCTTGCTCTGAAACAACTCAAATGGCTAGAACTTCCTAACCTTAAACCAACTTTTCCTAACCTACACCATAGTTCACCTCCCTGACAAATGCCCAGCCTTGTGGAACTTAGTTCAAATTCATCAGAATAACAGGGCCCTAAGATCATCTGATAAACTATTGTTAACAGTTGCAAAATCCAACAGCAGCTTTGGCGGCTCTCTACATTCTAACAACATTGTCAAAATATGGAACTCTACCCCTCAGTATACGCTAAACACATCCGGCCCAACTCAGTTCAAAAACCTTCTAAAGAGCCACCTACATGACAACTGGATATGCTCCTGCTCCTCACAAGGGTGAATCTACTACTCCTCCTCATATCTGCTCAGACTACTGCTCAATCAACTTCATCTCTGTGGTAAATAGAACCTTTGAAAACTAACTGTAACTTGATCTTTGACAAAATAATTGTAACTTGTCAAATGTTAGTTAACAAAAAAAGCTATGTGGCAATTCTACTTGATACAATGCTAAATTCTATGACTTGTATAACTTTGCTGTCTCTGTTAACTTTATACTGTGCTATGTGTCCTCTGAGATTTAATGTGGAGCTTTTCTTTTGCATTGTGCTATTTGTCCTTATGAGATTTAATGTGGAGCTTTTCTCCCCGGGTCTCCACAGAAAATGGGCAATCCAGCCCACTAGGACTTCCCCGGTAAAAATGAAGTTATGTATTCACAATAACATTCCATGTGTGTTGTCCATCCTCGCTTTCATTCTTACTAGGTTGGGTTTTGATCTGACTCCGGGATCTATCTCGGCCTTTATATTCAAGCTTGAGGTCTTCTGCCAGCTCGTGGCTAAACCCTATTCCAGCATGCACTAGAACCTTCCCCAGACCTTGTTTGCTCTTATAATAAGGGTATGTGTATCGCAGAAAAAAAAAAGTAAGATGAAGAAGGTCAGAGATTAAGGTAATCCAACTGTATAGACTCTGTCTTTCAGGAGTAAGAAGGGTAGGGGGAAGGAGGGTGGGATGTAAGAATGAAGGCAAAGATGGACAACACACATGGAACATTATGGTGAGTACATAACTTCTTTATGTGTTGTCCTATCTCGCCTCCACTCTTACTAGGTTAGGACAGCGTCCCTAGCACCTAGCATCTTGGGTGGCTCAAGGGAGAACATTCCACAGAATCGTGGAACCAAAAGAAGCTCTATTCCTGGAGGCCAAATCAACTTTGTAATGAATAATAAAGGTATGTGGTTTTGCCCATGTTGCTGCAGCACAAATGGTATCAATTGGTAATTTAGCCAGAAATGCTGAAGAGGTTGCAATGGCTCTTGTAGAGTGGGCTTTAACTCTTCTGGGGAGATCTTTATTCTGAGACTTGTAGATAAAAGTTATGCAATCTAAAAGCCAGTTTTAAAGTGTTACCTTAGAGACAGGGAAACCTTTCTTTGAGTCTGATAAGGAAATGAACAGTTGGTCAGATTTTCAGAATTCTGTAGTTGTGTGCAAGTAAAAAACTGACTGTCTATGCACATCGAGTTGATGCAACATATATATATTCTGCCCTGTTCCCGTAACATGGGAAGAAGATTGGCAGTTCTTACAGCTTGGCTCAAATTTGACTCTGATGATACTTTGGGCAAAAAGGAAGGGTTTGTTCGTAAGGACACCCTGTCCCTATGGAAAAGCAAGTATGGGGGCTGTATAGACAAGGCTTGCAACTCTGACACTCTTCTAGCAGAGGTGACTGCCACCAAGAGGATGGTTTTCCAGGTCAAAAACTTTAGTTCGCAAGATGAAAATGGTTCAATAGGGGGGAAATTAAACGAGATAGGACGAAATTTAAGTCTCATGGTGTTGGTGGGTCTCTGACAGGTGGTCTTAAGGTACCTTTAAGAAATGCTTTGCATAGCCTATGAGACAATGTTGGAGCCAGATTCACCTAAATGAAAATTGGAGAAAGCCACTAGCTGAAATCTAGCTGCACCTCCACTGAAAAGTTTTGCTAGGAATTTTAGAATGGAATTGACTGGGGCAGAAAAGGGTTCAATGTGGTAATCCGAAGCCGATAAGGGGAATCTTTTCCACTTGCTTCTACATATCTTTACTGCTGAAGCCTTAAGACAAGAAATTAGGATGTGTAACTGAAGAAGAAAGGTTAGGAAACCTGGCTATTACTGGAATCGGAGCAGCTAAGCTGTCAGTTTGAGGGTCTGAAGGGATGGATGGAGCGTTCCTGATGCACAAGTCAAAAGATCTGTAACTGGGTCCAGAATCCAAGGCTCCTCCCGAAGATGAGGCCACAGGAAAAAGAACCAGTTTTGACGAGGCCAGTATGGGGCGATGAGTATCAAGACCGTTCCTAGGTGACTGGCTTTCTAAAGTACTTTGGGAATTAGTGTAAAAGGAGGAAAAGCATAAAGGAGACCCAAGGGCCAATCGTGAACAAGTACATCCCTTGGCGACTCCCTTGGAGGGAGGATAAGGGGTAAAGTAGCTGCTGCATTTGGCATTCATGGATGTCGCAAAAAGGTAGCAGCAAGGCTGGCCCCATTTGCGCAAAATCTTTTCTGCTACTTTCCTGTTTTAGGGACCACTCATGGGACATAAAAATTGCTCTGCTGAGTCTGTCCGCTATCACGTTGGATTTCCCTGGGATGTGAGTTGCTATCAGAAAACATTGGAAGGAAGTCACCCACTGCCATACTCTCAGGGGCTCTCGACAAAGGGGGCAAGATCTGGTATCTCCTTGTTTATGTACCATACAACCGACATGTTGTCTGTCTGTACTGCAATAGTTCCCAGAGGAAGTGTCTCCTGGAATGCTTGCAATGCTAGAAGCACTGTTCTCATCTCTAGGACACTGATGTGCAAGTGGGCCTAGTGATTCTGCCAGGTCCCATGGACTGTCTTTCCCAAGTAATGACCCTCCCACCATCTGAGAGGTGTCTGTGGTCACTGTGGCCAGTGGTTGGGGAAGTACAAATGGTCAACCTAGAGTCATTTGAGTGGATGAAGGTCTTTCTTGCAAGTCTCTCTTATTATTAACTTGAGACATTGATAAGTCTTGCATGGATCACTGAGTGGAAAGCAGACATTAGAGAATTCTCATGTGCAGACATGCTAGGGGAATTGGAACTACTGCTTCTACCATGATTCCCAGGGCTTTTAGAACAATCCTTGCTTGAACTTTTTTTTCTTAGAAGGTATGAAATTTGGTGTTTTACAACTTGAATTCTTTCTGGAGCAAGTCTGGCAGTCATGTCTGTTGAGTTTAATTCTGCCCCTATTAAAACCACATGCTGAGAAGGCAGTAAAGCGGATTTTTCGTAGTTTATTGTAATCCCTAGGGGAGAGCAGAGTTGCAAGGTTGTGACTCTTGTTTTTATTAGCAGATGCTTGGTCTTGGCGGTTAGGAGCCAGTCGTCTAAGTATGGAAACACCCGGAATCATGGAAGATTCAAGTAAGCCACAACTACTGCCATACATTTGGTGAACACTCTGGGGGGCTGTAGTGAGCCCAAAGGGCAGAGCTTGAAACTTGTAGTGATTGGCTTCCAGCCAAAAGTGCAGGTGTCTCCTGGAAAGCCTGTCCATTTTTATGTGGTAGTATGCATCCTGGAGATCTATGGAGCACATCCAATTGTCTTTTCCCAGAAATGGGATTATCAACTGCAGTGTTACCATACAGAACTTGGTCTTTCTCACCGATTTGTTTAAATTGATGAGATCCAGAATTTTTCTCCAGTCACCTATTTTCTTTGGAACTAAAAAGAATCTTGAGTAAGTTCCTGATCCTGTTTGGTCTGTGGGGACTATTTGGATGACTCTTTTGTATAGTAACTTTGGAATTTCTAAAGTTTCTTGTTCCTTTTGACTGGGAGGAACGTCTGGAACCTTTTTTATCTTTAGAACGGAAAGGGAAAAAGGTATGGTGTAACCTCTGGATATGATGCTTTGTACCAATTTGTCTTTTATTTCTTGCCAGGCTTCTGGGTACCAAGATAAGTGACCCCCGACTGCCTCCAAAGCTGGACAGATGGGCCTCCATTCATGAGCGCTGAAAGGGCTTACCAAAGAAAGAATCTCTGTCACCCTGATTCTGCAGACTCCCTCTGCCACACGGTTGGAGTCTTCCATTACGACTTCCCCCTCTGCCTCTAAGAGAAGTTTCACCACGTGTGTCTAGAAAAGATCTCTGAGATTTTTGGAAACACATTTTGCCACTTCCTTTCTGATCTTTGTAATAAGATCTAGTAGGCATGGAAAAACAGACTCCTATGGCAGATCCTTCCTGCTCGCACCTGGTGAGTGTGTCCTTGACTTTGGGCCCAAACAGGAACGAGTCATCGAACGGAGCATTCACAAAGTAAGATTTAAAGGGTTCCACAAAGTCACACAAGTGCATCCAAGAACGTCGTCTTAGGGAAATTCCAGAACCCGCTGCTCTACTTGTTCCATCCGCTACATACAAGCTAAGTTTCATGGACACGTTGACAACTGCGTTTAGGGTAGAGAGCTGAGAGAATTCTTTATCTGCAACCCCTTCAGCTACTGAACCTTGGAGAGTATCTCCTAAGTCTTTCAGAAGGTCTCTCTGCAACCTTGTAAAATGAGTGAGGTAGTTCAGTGCTCTGAGGGAAGTGTCTCCTTGTTCGGGTGATAGACAGAAGAGGTCTCAGAGAGTTCCTTCTTGGTGGCTACCATCACAACCATAGCATCTACTGGGACTCCCTCGGTAAGAAAATCCTTGTCTGAAGGGGATGTGATAAATTTGTTTGGCCTCCTAGGAACAGGTTCCACTGAATCTGGTGACTCCCACACCTTCTGAGAAACTAGGTCCATAAGTTCATCAAAAGGTGGAGTCAACCAAGAGGTGGAAGGGTGAGATCCAAAGGCCTTCAGGTATACAGACTCCTCCGTTGAAGGGTTGGTGAACTTCCAGTCACCTCTCTACTTTAGCATTTCCAGGATGTCTCCAAAGGAGACATCATCAGGAGGCAACCATGGGGAACCTTCAGCTTCATCGAGGTCCATATTAGAAGTGGCAAACTCCTCTGGGGAGTCTAAATGCTTCCTCTTGCATAGTCTCTTCCAGTGGACCTCCTCGGAGAGGTACTCTGCTGAGGTTTCAGAAGAGTGGGGGGGGGTCCCTGTGGGGCATTCTTGAGGCCTAGGATCCCTGCACCCCTGTCAATGAAGGGGTATAGAGGTGAACACCGAAGCTTTTGGGGGTAGAACTTCTGAAATGACAGTGGAGCCATCTGTGGAGACAGCACTCCCCTCACTACCTCAAAAGCTCCCCCGTCCCTGATGCGAGGATATCCCTGGAACCAAAGAAGCCGAGGGACCCCACAGAACCAAAGATGACAAGCCTGAGGCCAAGGTAGGAGCCAAGCTCAACCAAGCTGAGACCCTAAGAGGCAAAGCAGGAACAGACAAAGTACAGTTGTATACACATCATAAATGTAGACGTTTGAGTGTATTCACTGTTGCATTCATCACCTGTGGGTTTATCCCTGCTGTGGTAGCCCTTGGCCAGCCTGAATACCAGTCAATGTTTTTCTGCGTTGGCTACTGTCATTTGCTGGCTGACATCAGGTCGTCAGTGTTATAATCCCCTATAACAATCCTAGACCGCTTCATCCTCTAACAAACTACTAATTCAGACTAGCAAAATTAATAACACAGCTGGTGACTCTCTCTTTGCAAACTCTAAGTAGATCCTGGAACTCTCTTCCAGCTGATATTACCTTACTTTTCACCTTAGGTCAATTTAAAACTAGACAAACAACATTTGTCACTTAACTGGCTATGTCAATGTATCAAGCCTGGCTAACTCTCTCTAGAATGTGTAAAAATCTGTTAACCATCTTACTGCGTAATTTAATTTAATCCTGAGTTATGCTCGGGATTAACTCTAACCTGTGGAACTTGTTTAACTTGCTTACTTATGTAATCTCTGTAAATAGTCTGTTTGTAATATGTAATGCTGGTATTATGTAATGCTGCATTTGCTTACCCTTGGAGCTTTTCTCCGCTGGAAATGGACTATCCCGGTCAACAAATGTAAAATAAAAAATAAAGGAAGGCAGCCGTCATTACATCAGTTTTTCTTGCCCTAACCAGTCAGAGGCCCAAGTAAATAAGGTGAAGTGGTCCTGGTGGTTAAAAGCCACTGTTAGAAACATGCGTCTCCCTAAAGAAAAAAGATATAAAGGGGAAGGAGGGTGGGAAACCAGGACTGCAACAATGAATAAACTCAAACATCTACATTTATGTTAAGTGCACACAACTATACTATGTTCTTCGTGTTTCTCTGTTGCAATCATCACGTGGGAGGATTCCCAAAGTTGAGAAGAGGGGTGGTAGGCTTAGTAAGAGATCTAGGAATGGGTCAGCATGCCCTACAGAACTGCAGAGGCAAACCCTGCCCCAGCCTTAGAAAATAGAGATAGGAGGTAATGCTTGGTAAAGGTATGGACAGAAGTGCAGGTGGCAGCTTTCAGGATGCCCTTGGTGGGAACTCGTCTGAGGAATGCTGTGGAAGTGGAGGATGACCTAGTGGAATGAGTTCGAATAGACCTGGGGGGGGGGGGTTCCCATGCAAACTGTAGCAGAAATGGATACAGTGTGATATCCATTTGGAAATGGTCTGTTTGGAAATGGGCTTCCCCTGCACCCCTGGGGAAAAGCTGACAAGAAGTTGGTCCATTTTCTGAAGGGTTTGGTCCGGTCTAGAAAGTATCTGAGCTGTCTGTGCACATCTAGTGAGTGCAGAATTCTTTCCTCCTTGTTTTGAGGGTTAGGAAAAAATGTGGGTAGATGTATGGCCTGGTTGAGAGTTAAAATCAGATACCACCTTGGGCATAAAGGAGGGATTGGTCCTCAGGGAGACCCTGTCTGTATGGAAGATGATGAAGGGCTCAATGGCCATCAGCGCCTGCAGCTCCGAGACCCTTCTGGCTGAAGTGATACCTAGGAGAAAAGCAGTCTTCCATGAGAGGTACTTTAGTTCTGCTGAAGCAGCAGGTCTGAAGGGGAGGTAAAGTAAGTTTTTCCAAAAAATAATTCAGGTCCCAGGCTAGAGTGGGTGGTCATCTGGGAAGTCTGATATTAGAAGCCCCTCTGAGAAATTGTTTAATCAAAGGATGGGAAAATGGGCTGTTCTGTATCAAAATGATCTGAAATGGCTAAGGCGTGGATTTTAATAGAGGAGATGGAGAGCCCACTATTAAGTAGCTCCAGTAGGTAGTCCAGGATAAGAGGGATGGAAGGTTGAGAGGTATTGCCCCCTCTGGACTGGTTCCAGGAGCAGAATCTTTTCCATTTTCCTGCATAGGATTTTCTGGTGCTGGGCCTTCTGGCCTCTGTGATGATGTCTAGGACCTGTTTGCTTAACAGGGGCCCTTGTTTGCCTTTAGAGTATAAGCCATGCTCATAGTTTGAAAGTCTGCAGGTCTGGATGCAGCATCCCCCCCCCCTGAGTTAAGAGGACTGAGATCAGGGGAAGCTGCTTGGGAGACTGTACGGTCAAGCTGCGCAGTAAGGGGTACCAATGTTGCCTGGGCCAATCTGGAGCAATGAGGATGGCCTTTGGCCTCTCCTCTCTTATTTTGATCAGAACCTTGGGAATAAGAGGCAGAGGATGGCATGCGTAGACAAAAAGGGTGTTCCAGGGGAAGGTCAAGGCATCCACCTTCCAGGTTAGGTGGTGATACTCCCTGGTATAGAATTTTTTCAGCTGATGGTTGGGATGCGAAGCAAAGAGATCCACCTGCAGAGTCCCCCCATGGCTGAGTGATTTACAAAAAGATTTTTCTGTGGAGCTGCCATTCGTGAGGTCCAGAAGGTTTCTGCTTAAGTGGTCTGGCAGGGTGTTGTTGATGTCTGGTAGGTATTGTGCTATCAGATGAAGCCCCATGGAAGAGGCTGTCAGCCACAGGTTCATGGCTAGCCTGTACAGAGGGTAAGATTGGGTCCCTCTCTGTTTGCTGATGTACCACATTACTGTGATGTTGTCTATTTTGATAAGGAGAACCCCTGGCTTGAGATGGGGTTTGAAGGATGTCAGAGCCATTTGTACTGCCATCATTTCCTTCTGGTTGATGTGTAAGGGAAGGTGCTGGGCATCCCAAAGACCTTGGGCGCACCTGCCTTCTAGGCGAGCGTCCCAAGCTATGTCAGAGGCATTGGTGGTAATGGTTTGCCTGGTTGGGCGGAGGGTGAAGGGAAAACCCTTGTTCTAGGCACAGAACCCTGCCCATCAGAGAAATTTGGCCCTTATACAGGGGATCAGAGGTAGAGAGGTCTCTAGAGGCTGAGAGTGTTGACACCAAATGTTCTTTAGGTATCACTTAAGTTTTCTCGTGTGAAGCCTGGCCAGAGGAATTAAAAGGATGCAGGATGGCATGTACTCTAAGGCTTGCAGGAACTTCCTCACAATGAGGTGACTTTTGGAAGCCAGCTGTGTAAAACAGAGAGGCTGGAAGCTCTGTTTCTCTGGGGATAGGGAGGCCATTTGGGATGGTGTGTCCAGCAGAGCTCCCAAGAAAATGATCTCTCTGGAGGGTGTTTGCTTTGATTTCTTCTCACTGAAGGTGTACCCTAAGGAGGTTATAAGGGTTTTGACAAAGAGGAGGTCCTTGATGAGCTTTTCTTTGCACTCTGCCTGAATGAAGCAGTCGCCCAGGTAAGGGTAAATTTGTATATTTTTCTGTCTGAAAATAGCTATGGCCAGAGCTAAGCATTTCATGGATACCTTGGGAGCAGTAGATAAGCCAAAGGGTAGCGTAGAGAACTGAAAGTGTTGTGAGCTTGCTCCGAAGTGAAGGAATTTCCTGCAGGATTCCCTTATGGGGATGTGGAGGTAGGCATCTTTTAGATCTAGGGTAACTAACCAAGCATTTTTTGTCAGCATAGGCAGCAGCTGCTGCAAAGTTAGCATTTTAAATTTGGGGATCACCAGGAAGGTGTTCAGAATAGAAAGCTCCAGGATGGGGCACCAAGTGCCCTCTTTTCTGGGAACAAGGAATAGTCTGGAATAAAAGCCTTTGCCTGTTTGGTCTGAGGGGACAGGTTCTACTGCCCCTTTGGGATATGAGAGTTTGGACTTGTTTCAATGCCTCCGCCCATTGATTTGGAGTTAGGTCTGGGTACCTTCTTGGAATTGGGAGTTCGTTGAAGGAGAATTTGTATCCCTGAGAAATTATGTTTAAGGCCACTGGTCGTTTGTTACAGAAAGTCACTTCTCTTTGCAGAGGGAGAGCCTTCCTCCTAGTTTTTCGTGAGTGGAAAGAGGGCAGAGGGGGGAGAGGGAGTCATTGAGAGTTTTTGCCATACAGGAATGGCTTAGAACTCCCTGGCATTGGAGTGGAACTGGTCCACTATTTTGTTCTCTGCTGTCCCTGGGATAGGAGTCTTGGTGGTGTGTCCCTGCGGGGCTTACCTTGCCCCTGTCTGTTAGGTGGAGGAAAGGACCAGTGTTTTGAGGGAAAATTCCTGCTGAACCTAGGAGGTTATACCTGAAGAAAATCTTTTACTGTTTGCATAGATTTCGATTTGTCTTCCATCTTTTTAAGCACCTCTTCTGCTTTTTCTCCAAACAAGCAGTCCTTATCTAATGGTGCATCAAGTAATTTAGATTTGACATGATCAGGGAGAGGTTGTTCCTTCAACCATGCATGTCTTCTAATGACAGATCCTGACACTGCTGCCCTGCTTGAGGCTTCTAGGGCTTCATATCTGCAGTGTAAAGAATGTTTAGCCACTTGAGCAGAGTGCAGAAAATCTGCTAAATCTTTCAAACTGGCACAGTCAAGAAAGGTAGAAATCTTTTATTTTAATAGTTCCAAAGTGTTTAGTTGATATTTTAACAAGTGCTCTGACAGCTAAGGTTGCAGAAGTGCATACTATTTTACCCCATCTGTCGAAAGCTCTGGAGTCCTTGTCAGAAGGAGTACGATTCTTTGCAGAACTAGCCTTAGCTCCTTTTGGTCCCTGAATATTAACTTCTGGGTCTGCAGCAGGATTTCTGTACAGGTACTTGTGAAAGTCCAGTACTCTGTAGTACTTGTCCGGTTTTCTGGGAGCAGGCGGGAGGGCATCAGGAGTTAAGTTAGATTCATGGAAGACATCATCAACCACCTCTAAGATAGGAGTGATGGCCAAGGGTCTGTGCTGCGGCAGGTCTAGAAACTATCTTAGCCTTTTCTTAGACTGAGAAAAGTCCTGGGGATCCCAGTAGAATTGTTCCCTGATGGTGTGAAGGGTTTCCCCAAAGGAAAGATCATTTGGTGGGGAGGCAGAAGGAATGGATTCATCTGCATCTGAATCCTCATAAGCAGTAAGACATTGTTGTTCCTCTTCAAAATCTGAATAATCAGACTCCTCAGAATCCTGTTCTGTCAGTATTTCAGGAAACGGGTCTCTTCCTTTTTAGAAGGTGCGGCCTTAACTACCCCTGATAAGGGTGATAAGATCATCCGCCATTGTAAGCATTTGAGCTTGGGGTGGTGGAGAAGGGGCAAAATGGTGGCTGGAGGTAATTTTCTTAGGAGTGGCCCGGCCTCTAGCCCTAAGAGTGTCCATCGGTCTGAGAGAAACATTAGTCAGAAGAAAAGATGATGGTTTTAGTCTAGATTTGGTAGTGCGAAAGACCTCCTCAAAAGCCAGTGCCTGCATTGCGGCTCTGGACCCAACCGAGACAGAGGCAACCAAAGAAGATTTCTGTGGCATACCGGACTCCAAAAGGGTCTCAGTAGAGGCCTGTGAAGGTATTGAATTGAGCATCAGGGGCTGGGAAGGCGTCTCATTGAATTCCGGAGAACTGATGACCTGCTTAGCGGTGGCGTCATCGGAAGCTTGGCCTTGTGTGGTCTTGTCTCCATCTTTATCCTTACGTTTTTTCGGAAAGTCTATGCATTGTTGGCTGATGGATGCGATTTCAGAAAATGAAGATGGAAGATGAAAATACCTGACTACAACAAGAGGTCTACGACGAATGGTTCTCATGTTGAAGAGGGCAGAGAACAGGCAATGGGGGACATTGTGGTATGGGCCTAACGAGTGATGCAGTAAGAATGGAAGTCTTGGTGTGGTATTTGCTTTCCACATGCGAGACAACTGTTAACTTTTTCGGACATTGGTTAGTGCAAGAAAAAAGGATTTCCAATAGGGTACTTAGCTTTAGAAGTTTTCAGCTGTAATTTGAACTCTGGTAGCGACCGACAAGCACACTTGTGAACTGCTTCTGCAACGGGCTCCACGGCAAGAAAGACTGATGTAATGACATCGGCTGCCTTCCTTTATAGCACTGACGACCTGACGTCAGCCAGCAAGTGATAGCAGCCAATGTAGAAAAACACTGATTCTGGTATTTGGCCGAGGGTTACCAGAGCAGGGATAACCCACAGGTGATGACTGCAACAGTGAAACACGAAGAACATCTGTCCGATCTGACTCCCCTCCCTGGATCTGACTGGAGAGCATTGGCTCCTAAACTCTTCCAGCTCCGATGGAGCCGAGGATGTCGGAGCCATGGTCGGATCCACAGATCCCGTAGTAGGTCCCGGATCTGAGGGTTCTACTACGGTCAGCTCTGGATTTTCTGACTCCAAAGCTAGGGGTTGGATCGGAGAGGAATCTGAGCAGAAGAGGTGGCTGTGGTAGGGTCCAAAGTCCTCGGGGTCGGATCCAACAACAACTTGGCCAGCGCTGGAGCCCTCAACAGTTTCTGTACCACCCGATCCATGTCGCCATCAGAGACTCCTGGAAGAACGAGCTGACGAGGTTGGAGACTTGGACCATTGTAGAATTGGCGATCTGAGCATGGAGGAGAGCGGCTCCAAGGCTGGAGACTGGCTCTGTCCCTCAAACTCAACCAGCACCGAGGCAGATGGTGTCACAGCTGAGGATGATTTGTCAGATCGGATAAGCTTCAGATTCGGTGTGGATATTTTTGGAATCTTTTTCGACGGTTCTGATAAAGTGCAAGAGGAAGATCTCTTCCCGGGCTTGTCAGATGTTGAGGTGGGAGACTTGTCAGTCTTGGATAACCCTGGACCTTGTTTTTGAATAGTCCTTTCAATATTAATTTGTTCTTCCTATCCAGGAGCGCTCTGTGATTAAAAGCATGACATATAGAGCACGACTTCTGGAGATGGACGACCCCAAGGCAATAGGCACAAACAGTGTGTCTACCACTTAAGGGCATTTTCTTTCCACTGCCTTCACATTTTTTGAAACCCCCACTGATTTCAAATCCTTGCTAGACATTTTAGCACAGAAAAAAACAGGAAAATAACTGGATAGAAAAACAGAAATAACCTTTATTTTTTTATTTATTTTTAAAGCTACACCCTCTAAACTAAAAACGGTCAAGTTATTGGGATAAAGGGAAACAGAGGGAAGCACAGACCTCTAACTTAAATGGGCTATGCCTGGGAGACAGAAAAAGGTTAGGGAATACCCTCCAATTTAAATGGGCTAAGAAGAAAACAGTTCTCCAACTGAAAGTAACTGTATTTAAAAAGCGTCAGGAAAGAAATACAAGGAAGGAATAAGAGCCCTCTAACTTAAATGGGCTATTTAACTGTGAAAGGAAGGTGGAAAAGGGACAAGACCAAAACGAAAGATGATGACCAATAGCAAAAACACAGCCACAACAGGGGAAAAAGACTTGCACAATAAGTAATGACAATATAAGGTTAAATAACAGACAAAAAAGTCACTTTTCTAAAGGTTGAACTAGAAATAAAGGTAATACTTAGCCAGAGATGGCAGATAAGCACCCAATCTTGTTTAGCAGCAAATGCGATCTGGGGAAGGTTCTAGTGCATGCTGGGATAGGGTTTCGCCACAAGCTGGCAGAAGACCTTGAGCTTGAATATAAAGGCTGAGATGGCTCTGAGGGTCAGATCCGAACCCAATCTAGTAAGAATGAAGGTGAGACAGGACAACATCATATCAAATGTTAAATAAATAAATAAAAATAAAACTGGCTAGGCTCCTCAATGGTCTCTCCTCGACTGTATGCCTAGTAATGACTCACAAACCTATGAGCCTATAATCTTATGAGACAGAATTCTTTTATGGCTATGTCAAAGATACTGAGGTGGAGGATGAGTAATTTTGCTGCATCATGACAAGCTTAACTTCAAGATGATGCAGTTAACTTCACTGGGGTAGAACAATAAAGCCTTAATGACATTGAAATCATGACTTTGACTAACTTGGTCACTGATTAGAGCTGCTGTGCGGGAGAAGAATGATAAGGCTTAAGTCTGTTAGTCCCTTGTGGGGGGGGGGGGGGGGGGATACAAAACAGTTGTTTATGCATGCCCTTCTCGTCAGAAATCCTGGCTGAGACAGGAGCTCACAGGTGGAATGCAGTCTACAATGGAGAGGCACATCTACCTGATCTACCCCTAAATCAGGCAGATAGGACCCTCAGTTTAACATTACATACAAAGGACTACAGATTCAACAGTACAACATGCCTAATGATGAAATGCGAAGTCAGTAATGGAAAATTAATCCAATAATCCTATCACCTGGGATGGGAAAAGAATCCACAGTCTAACTCAAAAAAAAAAAAAGAAGGTATGTCTTACTATAACATTCCTTCTGTGTTGTCGATCTTCATCTATTCTTGACTTGTGGGTACAGTTCTGATCCTTGGAACCAATCTGGCCAATACATAGCTCGTATCAGCCAAAAATCTCTCGAGCTGCTAGTCTACCCATAACGGCCCTTTCCACATTTCCGCAGATCAAGAGTGCACTCATACTGAAGAAGGCGCACCAACTCCAGCCAGAAACCTTGTGCAAGGTATCCCTAACAATAAAAACTCAGGACAGGATGTCGATCCACCAGCAATCCAAAGGTGGGACAGGTGGGAGGGATGCAAGAATAGATGAAGATCGACAACACAGATGGAACGTTGTGGTAAGACATAACTTCTTTATCTGATGGTGTCAACCTTCATCTATTCTTGACTTGCAGGACAGAGTCCCCAACTACCTTAGATCCTGGGTGGCCTTACGTAAGAATATTCCTGAGAACCACAGAACCAAAGAAGGCTCTCCCCCTGGAGACCATATTCAATTTGTAATGAGTAATAAAAGTATGTGGTTTAGACCAAGTTGCAGCTGTACAAATTTTTGGCATAGAAACTTTAGAATGAAAAACAGCTGAAGTTGCCATAGATCTTTTAGAATGTGCCTTCACTGGCATAGGAGTCTTAAGTTGTCTCATGTAAATGAAGGAAATGCAATCCCTTAACCATCTAGACAGAGTAACCATAGACAGATTTGCCCAAAGTTGCACTTGCAAAGGACACAAATAACTGTTCTGATTGTCTAAGTTGCTTAGTTCTATCCAGATAAAAACTACTGCCTGCACCTCCTGGATGTGCACAAGCAATTATTCACCTCAGAAAAATACAAGCATCTCTATGGATTTATTGATATTGGTCTCTGAAATCACTTTAAGAATGAAGGTCAGGTTTGCTCTGAATGATACTCTGTCATTATGGAAAACTAAATAAGGGGCCTTAGAACATAGGGCCTGTAATTCAGAGACTCGTCTCACCAAAGTGACAGCTATGAAAAGCAATGTTTTCCAAGAAAGAAATTTTAAGTCACAGGTAGCTGCAGATTCAAACGGGGGTAAAGTAAAAGATTACAGTACAAGAGTAAAGTCCCATGGTGGTAGCAGATCCTTGAAAGGTGGCTTTAAACGGATGGTGCCTTTAAAAAAAACCTTACAAAGCCTGCGGGAGATTAAAGGCTGGTCACAGATACAGTTATGGAAATTTGAAATAGCTCTTAAGATAACTTTGACTGTAGAAGCAGAAGCTCCTTTATCAAAAATGGTAGGTAGAAACTCTACAATTTTTTTCTATTGGCACTGAAAAAGGATACAGACCATTATCAGAAGCCCAAATAGAAAATCTCCTTCAATTACTACAGTAGCGATTCCTGGTGAATGATGTTTGGGATGCCAACAAAATGTGTCGTACAGGGGAAGGAATATCATTATACCTGGTGACTGACGGAATTGGAGAGCTTGAGGCTCTGAAGACTGGGGAGCACCAGTTCTTGATGATGGGACAGAAGGTCTAGATCTGGGTCCAGAATCCACGGGTTGTCAAGTAGATTAGGCCAGAGGAAGGGAAACCATACCTCTCGAGGCCAGTACGATGCAATGAGGATCACTTTGCTTCTCAACCAAGCTGCTTTCTTGAAAAAAGAGGGATCGGGAGGGCAATCATGGAGAAAAGTGTCTCAGAGGGACTCCCCATGAGGGGGAATTAGGGCAAAGTAGTTTCTGCACTTGTTGTTCAAGGGTGAAGCAAACAGGTCGCTGCACAGCTGGCCCCAGCGAAGAAAGTTCTTCTTTTCTACTCTGGAGTTCAGAGACCACTCATGAGGTATGAGGATGCATCTGCTCAGTTTGTCCGCAATCACATTGGAAGTCCCCGGGATTTGGAAGTTATCGCCCATTGCCACACTTAAAGGGCTTCTTGACACAGTGGGTAGGACTTGGTTCCTCCTTGTTTGTTTATGTACCACACTGCGGACATGTTGTCTGATTGAATAGCTATCACCCCATGAGGTAAAGCAGAATGAAATGCTTGCAACACCAAAAGCACTGCCCTTAGCTCTAGAACACTGAAATGCAGTTTGGCCTCAGAGGGGGACAAAGTGCCTTGGACTGTCTTTCCAAGATAATGCCCCACCCCCATCTCGTAAGCATCCCGTGGTCACTATGGCCTTGGGCTGCAGGGGGGGGACGACGACAAAGGGGCGGTTTAGAAGAATCTCCTTGGATTGCATCCACCAGGTTAAGTGTTTTTTTGCATTGGCTGGCTATGAAGACCAAATGATTCATGGGGTGCGTTAAAACAGACCACTGGTTCGCAAGTAGCCACTGGAGAAGTCTCATATGAAATCTTGCCATTGGAGCTAATGTGATTATTGCTGCCATGGAGTCCAGTGTCTGCAGAATCTGCTGAGCTGGTATTTTGTTTGAGCGAAGGAGTGGGCGAACCTGCAATTGAATTTTCTGCAACCTGTGAAGGGAACATGATGCCACACAAGAAAAAACATTGAGAAAGCTCTGATAAATTCCATATGCTGAGAAGGAGTTAGTTGAGACATTGCAAGATTGACCATGAAGCCCAACTGTTGAAACAGAAGGAAGTACGTAGTTTGTAGTAGTAGATGCCTGGTGGAAGCGGTGAGGAGCCAGTCATCTAGGAAATGAAACACTTAGAATCCATGCAGCCCCAAATGTGCTGTGACCGCTGCCATGTATTTGATGAATACCCTGGGGGCTGTGATAAGACCAAAGGGCAGCACTCTGAACTGGTAATGATGGGCTCTTAGCTGGAAGTGGAGAAACTTTCTTGAGTGTTTGTCCAGCTTTATGTGGTAATACGTGTCTTGAAAGTCGACGGAGCACGTACAATCATTTTCCTCACATACAATCATTTTCCTCTAAGAAGGGAAGAGCTGAGTGAACTGTGACCATTTGGAATTTTGACTGTTGGGCAAATTTGTTCAGGATACTGAGATCCAAAACTGGTCTCCAGTCCCCTGTTTTCTTTGGCACTAAAAAGAATCTTGAGTAAAACCCAGATCCTAAATGGTCTGGTGCGACTCCTTGAATGGCTCTTTTTTTCTAGCAGCTTTTGTATTTCTAATGCTGCTTGATCTCCCTGACTGGGAGGGAATGTCGGGGTTCTCAGGTGAAAGGGATTAGATAACCTCTGGAAATTATCATTAGTACCCAGGCATTGGTGGTTATGTGTCGCCAGGCATTTGGATGCAAGGAAAATCTTCCCCCAACTGCCTCCAGAGATAAGGAATTGGGCCCCCTTTCACAAGCGCTGGTAGGGTTGACCAGAGAACAAGTCCCTGGAACCCAGATTCTGCAGACCACCTCTGCCTCTGGGACAGCATCTTCTACTGTAACTCCCCCCTCTGCCCCGAGGGGAGTCCAAACCACGTGTGTCCTGGAAAGGCTTCTGGGACTTCTTGAACCACATCTTACCACTCCTTTGATTCCTGGAGTATGATCATTGAGGATTGGAAAAACAAACACCCACAGCAGAGTCTTTCCATCCTTTTAACATCTGGATAGAGTTTCCTTTACTTTGTTTCCAAACAAAGAGGATCCGTCAAAGGGAGCACTGATGAAGGAAGAACTGAATGGTTCTGCAAACTCACACAGGTGCATCCAAGCATGTCGTCAAATCGTAACACCTGAACCTACTGACCTGGTCATCCCTTCAGCTGCATGCGCAGAGAGCCTCAAGGACAAATTTGAAATCGACACCAGGGTAGCTAACTGGAAAGCCACTTTTTCTTGGACCCCCCCTCAGCGACTGCTCCTGCCATGGTATCTGACAGCTCCTTGATCAGATCCCTTTGAAGTCTAGTAAAGTGTGCCAAAAAAATTCAAAGACCTGATAGAGAAGGTCGATGACGCATAGATCCACTTCCCAAACCTGTCCATTGCCCTGGACTCTCGGTTAGGGGGATTACAGTAGAACTTTCCTTGGCTAGTTCTTTCTTGGTGGTGGCTGCTACCACCATGGCATCAACTACTAAGCCTTTTGCCCAATGTGGACGGTCTTCAGGAGCAGAAAGAATCTTGTCAGGTCTCCGGGGCACAGGTTCTACAGAGTCAGGAGCCTTCCAAAGCCTGTTGAGCGATCAGCTTAATTAGGTCGTCAGTGGGCGGGCTTACCCAGAAGTAGACAGGTGAACACCAAAGGCCTGCAAGTACATGGATTCCTCAGAAGAAGGGTCTTTGGGCTTCCAATCATCCTTCTGTTTCAGGATCTCAAGAATGTCTCCGAAGGAGACATCTTTCAGGGGTGGCCATGGGTTACCCTCCCCCTCATCAAAATCTGCACCTTCCATTACGGATTCCTCAGGAGAATCACAGTGTTTTCTCTTACAGTATCTCTTCCAAGGAGGCTCTTCAGTGGGAACTTCTGAATAGCATTTGGAAGGATGACACCTGTAGTAGATAATTCTTGCGACCTTGGGGCAAGCTGTCCAGTGGTTGAGGTTGGTGGTAAAACCAAAAAATCTGGGGTCACAGGGAGAGATTTCGATAATACAGGAGGCACCTGAGATGAGACAGCAGGCCAAAGCTGTTTCCATGGTTTGAAAAGCAGGCCCCCCCAGCCGGGAACAGAGACAAACTCGGAACTGGGGTCACACCCCACCCCAAGAGACCCACATGACAAACCAAAACTGAGGAAGGGTCCTCTTTCAGCACAGCCCAAAGAGGCAAGACTGGCTCCATTGAAAAACTCAGGGCCGGCTCAAACCCATCAGACCAGACTGCAAAGACACAGTTCAGGGGACCCGACGGTGCCTATGGCACCAAAGCCATTGGTACCTGCAAAGTTGGAGTCAAAAGCTCTAAAGCCTGTGAAGAGGTCAGTGGAGGAGAATAAGAAGGGGTCATATGGGAGAAACACCCCATGCACCAGAAGGGAGAGGGGGCTGAAGATGAAGGAAGACCCCTGGCTGTCCGGATCTGATCCACCAACCTTACAATATCCACTTCTAAGAGACTTCTGCTGGAGTCAACAGATCACCCCAAAAGGAGACTCGGGTCTCTCCATGAAAGGGATAGGGAGTTGCCCAACACAGGGGTCCAAGGAGTGGAAACAAGTGGTCCTGGGTTGAGTGGAAATATCAGGCTTCAGCCCTGTCTGCAGGGCTGTGGGGGATATCAGCACCAGCACAGCAGTAGTGACAGTTGATGCCAGTGTCAGGACCGTAGACTTGGTTGGAACAGTAGTAGTTAAGGATTTAGTAAGTGTTGTGGTCAGTATCAAAGGCACCGGTAAAGTTCTTGATGCTGAAGATTCAGACCACTCTGAAAGCTATGGAATTTTAGCTTTCGGTTCCTAAGAGGTACCTTCATATGCATGTTTATGCTTCTTAACAGTCGGTGCAGAGGGAGACGTCGGCACTGAACAGGAGGATTTTGATCCAGAGGCCAGAGAAGACTGGTCCGCCTTGGACAGGGCTTCTTTGAATGGGGCTTTAAGGAGCCCTCTGATAAGTTTGCTTTTCCTCTCTGCCAGAGTTCTGTTGCTGAAACCCTAGCAGATTGTACAGTCAACACTGAAGAGGGGACACCCAAACAATACATGCAACATTCGTGGTTATCAGAGTATGGCATTTTTCTGTCGCACTCTGTACACTGTTTGAAGCCCGTAGTGGAGCTTTTAGGTTTTTCTGCCATCATCCTGAATAAAAAGGGCAGGACAGGCAGAGAGAAAGAATGAAGAAAGAACAGAAAAATTCAGTCACAACACAAAGAAGAAATCTACCAGCGATGGTAGAAAGATTACCAATGGTAAGGGGGGGACTATCAATGATGGCAGAGGGAAAAATACCAATTGTAAAAGGAAATCACACACTCACTAAGGGTTGACCAGATTGTTTTTAAACTATAGAAAAAAAAGGTTTTCAGAGAACTATTAAAGAGAGAGAGACAGTAAATAGTTTTACTTAGCTACGAGAGAGGAGCTAGCTGACGCATCTTGTCGTCAGAGAGGCAAACTAGATCTGAGGTAATGTGGAGTGGGGCATTATGGGTAGACTAGCAGCTCGAGAGATTTTTGGCTGACGCAAGCTATATATCGTCTGGATCGGTTATGAGGATCAGAACCGTACGCACAAGTCAAGAAAAGGTGAAGGCTGACATCAGATCACATTTTATATATGTGTGTTGTATGTACACACACATACACATATTTATATACATACAGACACAAAACCAAGTATATGCTCGCACACACAAACAGCTCTGCAGTTTGACAACACAGACAAATGACAATGGGTGAACCTTGAAGCATGAGCACTCAGTAGCACTTGTGCATGTTAGGATTTCTCTGGAAGACGACCAGGGGAAAACACCAACCAATGCTTCCTCTAGGTGTGAGGGTTGGCCAGCTGTCATTAGCCTCATGTGGAAAGCAAGGGGTGGTGCAGCAGAGACTCCATGCATGACCCACCTAGGGAATGCTGCTGAGTGGACTGGGGTGGGGAGGGCTAATAAGAAAACCCAATCCACTACTAATGGCTGCCTTAATGATGGCCCCTCCCAACCAGCCCTCAGCCTGTTTATGGAGAATGAATGGGCCTGTTAGCTAGGTAAGGGCTAAACAATCAAGCAGGCAGTGGAGGCAGAAATCTACATGTGTGTCTTTAGACCTACCTAATACAATACAGTGTGTGTGTGCATGTATATATGTAATATATATATATTTGTGTACATATTCAAACAGACACAAATTTTACACTTACACACACAAAATTAAAGGCAGAGCAAATGTAACAAACTGCTGAAAATCAACGGGTTTGCAGAGGCCTATACAGTGGAGAATGAAAAAAAAATACTGTGAAAGGTATTTAAAAAGATTGGTCAAGTAGTAAAGCTTAAATCATACAAATGTATGCAGCAAAAAGTCATAGAAAACATTTTCACAAAAATGCTTAAACAATCTGCATGCATTTCTCTCAGATGCAAGCTCACCGAGCAGCAAGAAAGACATGCAGAGAAAGAGCACTGAGTATTGTAGGTCTGAGGTGTAGCCTGGTAAAGTTTCAGATGCTGTAATGACTTAAAAACTACACTTTACTAGCTGATGAAGATTGACCTAATTTCAAACACTGATATCAAATAAAAAAATTAACAACATATAACAGTGTGTACAACAAAATGCACCGAGACTGAAGAAAATTCAAAGCTGTAAACACGTTATACTCCAAGGTGGGAATGAACAAGCAGCACATGGATTTTAAAACAGTAATGTCAAGTTACTGATATCAAGGGCATCATCTGCTGGTTACCACAGAGTTCTGATGCAGAGCGCACACACCTGTAGTACACAGAATTTCATGTTTTTGAGACTAGAGCAGAAGACACCCCAAACTAAGATTTGCTCCCAAGTAAGAACAACATGTTACTCAAGTTACAGAAAGAGCTATAAGGAAAAATGAAGGTCACCTTAACTATATGACAGGGCAAGTTAGGAGAGTTTAAAAAATGCTCAAGGGGGCAGGTTCAATGTCGGCAGAATATAAACACAGACAATAATGATCAAGAAAGAAGAATGAAGTCCAAGAAAATCGCCCAAGGTGTGCAGCTTATGACCAAAGACATGATCATAATTATGTATGACAACTGAGTAGTTTTAGCTACATCCCAAGAATTTCAGTACAAAAAAGTGTGGCAGGGCAAACTAACAACTTTAAAAGCTGTAACACACCTCATGCTGCCATAGAAACATTGGCCAGAAATAAAATGCACTTCTCCAATTATACAGATCAAACATTATGGAATGGAATAATCTAAAAGTGTTCCAAACTTGGGAAAGGTGATGTAGAACAGACAGACAGGGTCTTAGTTGAGGTCTGTCAGAGCTCCAGACAACACAAATGAGAATTTGGTAGGGGGAAGGAGGGAGGGGTGTTGAACCGGATGAAAATGAGAGAAAACGGAAACATTATGAGAGGTACATAACTATCATATCCGATGTTGTCTACTTTCAGCTGATTCAACATTTGGGACAGATTTCCAAGCTGCCTGAAAGGAGGTCGGTGGATTCAAGGAAGGACATTCCTGGGGATGGCAGAGAGGATGCACAAGCTCTAGATTGCACATCCAACTTATAAGGACACACAAAGGTGTGAACTGATGACCAAGTTGCTGCTGCACAGACATCACTAATAGGAACTTTTTTGCAAATACTTATGAGGTAGCTGTTACTCTAGTGGAGTGAGCCTTGGGTTTTGAATGCAAAGGCAATCCTCAAGTTTTATAAACAAAGGAAATGCAGTCTGCCAGCCAGTCAAAGTGTGACTTTTGACAGAGGTTGTCTTAGTTTTGTTTCGGAAAAGGATACAAACAGCTGGTCTGACTTTCTAATATCTTTGGTACAGTGTAAATAAAATCTCGGCTGTCTGTGAACATCCAATGTATGAAGCATGTGTTCACCTTTGCTCAAGTATTTCTGAAAACATACAGATAAGTCAATGTATTGATTCATATTTGTTTCAGACGACACCTCTGGTAGAAAGGAAGGGTTCATTCTCAATTACACTATCTTTATGGTAGATGAGAAAGGCTGGCTTGCATGAAAATGCCTGCAACTCTAAAACTTGAGAAGCAGAAGTAATGCAAGCAGAAGACCTAAGCTGGATGAGGTTGCAGGTTCAAAAGATTTTTGAGTCAATTAATGAAGCAACCATGGAGCAACTGGTTCTCGAATGACAGGTATCAACAAAAATGTTCCTTTCAGGAAGGCTTTAGAAATCCTAAGAGAAGCAACAGATGAGTCGTCAAGTCCTATGTGAAAATTTGAAATAGCAGCCATACGAACTTTTATAGCAGAAGAACTGTAACCCTGCCAAAAAAGTTCTGAAAGAAATTCCAATATCGCCACATATGTTGAAAAAGAAACCAATCCTTTTGAGGATGCACAAACAGAAAATCTATTCTATTTGCTCTTGTAAGTTTTTTTTGTTGAATTTTTCTGAGAAGAAGATATTATATGGACTACTGAAGAAGAAAGCCTGGTGTTTCTGTCTATCGTTAAATCTGGAGAAGCCACTCGGTTAATTTTAGGGTCTGAAAATCCAGTAGAGGCATTCCAGATGGTGACTCAGTAGATACAAGATGGAATCCAGCACCCACGGTGGGCACAGTAAATGAGTCCAAAGGAAGGGGAACCACACCTGCAGGGGCCAAAACGGGGCAATAAGGATCACCTTGGTCTTGCACCTTGTGGCTTTTTGTATTAATTTTGTTAGGAGAGGTATTGGTGGAAAGGCATAGGAGACCTGGGGGCCAAATGTGGATAAGAACATCTTTAGGTGACTGTCCCTGTGGAGGGATGAGAGTAAACTAACTGCTGCATTTGTTGTTCAGGTAGGAGGCAAACAGGTTGCAACAAGGTTTGCTCCAGCAGCTGAATATCTGTTACCACTGTCTCAGAGACCACCATGAGATAGGAGAATACATATTCTCAGTCTGTCCTCTAGTATATTTGCTGTCCCAGGAATGTGTGTTGTTACCACAAAATGATGGGAAGACACTGCCCACTGCCAGACTTGAATGGCTTCTCAGCAAAAAGGATATGAACATGCCCCACCTTGCTTGTTGATGTACCATGCCGTGGACATATTGTCTATCTGGATGGAAATCACACACTTGGGTAGAAGTTCTGAAATGCCTGCAATGCTAGCAGAACTGCTCTCATGTCCAAGACACTGATGTGAAGTTTGGCCTCTACAAGTGACCAAGTCCCTTGAAATGTCTTCCCTTCAAAATGCACCCCCCAACCCTACAAGAGAAGCATCTGTTACTGTGGCCTGGGGAAAATGTTGGCAGAAAGGTCTCCTTTCTACCACTGACAGAGAAGTTAACCACCATCTTACAGAGTTTCTGCATACTAGTGAGATGGATTCTGGTGTGTAGATGGTGAATATTCTGTGACCATCAGACAGACACTATGCACTGCAGGACTCATGTGTTACCTTGTTAATAGCACAAACGTAATGGCAGAAGCCAACAGACCAAACAATGGAAAATCAGTCTTGCCTGTGGGTGGGGATGATAAAGCTACCAGTCTTAATGACTGGACTCTCGTAGCTGGAAGTTGGCAGTTTGTTGAACTGTAGCTATTTGACATCCAATGAATTATATGTGTTGTGTGGGAGGCAGTATTCTCGTCATATGGCTGACTGTTATTCCTAAGAGGTCTGCAAGACTGAATAGAAAGGTCTAATGATGTAATACCAGATTCCTAGGGGTAGCAGCTAGAAGCCATTTGTCTAGATACGGGAGAACTTGGATCCCCTGCAGTCACAGGTGAGCTGCTACCACTGCCATAATCTTGGTGAACAACAAAGAGGCTGTGGTGAGATGGAATGGCAGTACTCTGAATTGGTAATGAATGGCTCCCAGCCAAAAGTGGAGGAATCTCCTGGATTGTCTTTGAATCTTGATGCGGTAGTAGGTATCCCAGAAATAGTACAGTTGCATAAAATCTTACCATAATAGTAAGTGGTATTCTTTACATAAGGGATCTCCGGCCAAGGATAGTCCAAACCAGTATACCAAAGCTTTTAGATTTTATAGGCGCCATATGTGAAACGCATGCTCACCGCGTAAGGTGTAGGGCATAAAAGTGATGTACAGACACAAATGCTCAGAAATGAAATGTTCCAGAAGGAACAGAATACTCTCAAGGACAAAAGACAACATGTACATCCAGCCAGAAAAAAGGGTGGAAGGTAAGGGAAACGAGGTAGACTCAGCCAGGAGGGCAACAAAAATACTGGGCAAGAGCAATAAAAAAGGGAGAAGGGGGGACCGAATACTGCAACAATGAAAAGAAGGAAATCTACTCTTATGTTAAGATTTTACACAACTGTACCATGCCTTTCCATATCAATGTTGCAGTATTTTTTTTTTTTTTTTTACATAAGAGAGAGTACAACAGCTAAGAAGATTGGGAGGAGAAAGGCATAGAACACCCCTTAACAACTCCATGTAGAATAGCCCTGGCAAACCTTCCTGATCCTGGAAAAAACATCCAACTTGTAATGCTCAGTTAAAGTATGAACAGAGGACCAAACAGCAACCTCAAGGATGGAATTGGTGTTGAAACCCTTGAAAAAGGCACCAGAGGAGCAAACCACCCTAGGAGAATGTGCCTTCACAGACGAAGCAAGACATCTGCCATGTGAAGAACAACAAAAAGAAATGGCTTTGGAAATCTGGGAAGAGTTGGTTTGCTTGAAAACAGCCAAATCCAAAGTCCTGAAATGAAAAACAAAAAGCTGCTCAGACTTGTGAACTGCCTTTGTTTAATCTAAATGATACGTGAGCTGGCTATGCCGATCCAAGATGTGAGAACCTTCTCACAGTCAGACTGTAGAGAAAGAAAAAAAAAAGGAAGGAAAGTGGACAGCCTGATTAAGGGACAACTCACTGACCACCATGGGCATAAAAGAAGAGTAGTACAGGGACACCCTGCCTGCTGAAAACTAAAAGGGAGGAATAGCCATGAGAGCCTGAAATTCAGACATTCTCTTGGCTGAAGTAAGAGACAAAAGCAGAACAGTCTTTCCAGGTACAATGTTGCAAGGAAGCTGAAAAAGCAGGCTCAGAAGGACTTTCAAGTGCAAATTTGAGGTCTCAGGAAGGCAGAATGAGCTTCCTTGAAGACTTGATACGGACAAAGCCTTTACAAAATTAGCCACAAGGGGATTTAACTCATTACATCTGCATGACGTATCCAGGTACATCTGCAGTTAACTCCTACCAACACCTCATCCAGGTACATCTGTAGTTAACTCCTACCAACACCTCTAGGAGTCAAATATTGCTTGTTCATATTTGCATCAATAATTCCAATACCATGCTATGTGCAAGGTTTGAAAAGATTTCATCTTGAAGCTTACACAATGATAAACCCCAACTGCATTAATATTTGACCCTTGTCTTATGCAGGTAAATATATATTAACTGTTGTTTTTATGATATTAATGTATATAGACATAAATTTAACATTTTTCTAAATATCTCAACAACTGAGTAATAAAGACAGAACTTCTTAGCCTCATATCAAACCTCTCCACTAGATGAATAAAATGCTGCTGACAGTATGTGTGTAACTTGAGTATTTGCTGAGATATTGTACGTTGTTTACCTAATATTACAAATTTAATAGTTACTGTGTTTACTGTGAATTATAAAATTCAGTTTAAGACCTAGAACCTAAACAATACTACCACTATAAAAATAGTTTGTCCTGAAGGGGTTGCCATTTATAATTCTTTAATACCCCAAACCACAATCAGCGTACTTGTTAAACTCAAAACCTTGTTTAATTAAATACACTGTTGTTTTCTAGTGCTGCATTTTTTATTTTTATTTATACTTCTTTCAAAATCCCTATGGTTCTAGAGATGGGAATATTTGTTTGAAATGAGAGGACATAATTTGACTCTGTCAAAAGGCTTGGGCTCCACTCATGGGAAGTTGCATTGCAAACATCCTGAGCTCCACTAGAGTGGATGAGTTAAGTGTAGACAAGCAGAAATTGCTGAAAGTGAGCTTTAACTGAAGAATACACCAGCCTAGCATGGAGCAGATCACAAAAATAAGACAGAACCAGAGGAACGTCCGCAGAGAAGGGATCCTGATGGCAAGAGAGGAACCAAACAGAAAATCTTTTCCATTTGGACATGTATGACTTTTTGGCCTACTGCATAATCCTGATCATGTCCTAAGAAAAGACGTACCTAAAAGGAATCAAAACCCGATCACCCAGAGCGGTATCTGAAGAATGGGCAGGTGGAGATGGATAATAGATCCCTTGTCTTGTGTGAGATCATCTACCCAGTCATGTAACTTGCAGTAATAGCTCCTGGGCAAGTTAGAAAGGCTGGGGAAAGTACAGTTGTGTACATTTACCATAAATGTAGATATTCGAGTGTATTCGCTGTTGCAGTCATCACATTTGGGTTATCCGTGCCAGGGTAGCCCTCGGCTGGCCCAAATACCAGAGACTTAGTATTTCTGCGTCTGTTGCTGTCACTTGAGGACTGACGTCAGGTCATCAGTAGAATAAAGTAAGGCAGCAGACGCCATTACATCAGTTTTTTTTGCCCTAACCTGTCAGGAGCCCCCAAGTAGGAGCCCAGGGTCTGGTGGAAGAAACCCCACCAGTGGAAAATAAATACCAATATGTCCCTTGAAAGGAAAGGAGAACAAGTTAGAATGGTAATAAGAGGAGAAAGAAATGAAAAGGGGGATGGGGGGGACTGCAACAGTGAGTACACTCGACCATCTACATTTATGGTAAGTGTACACAACTTTTATGGTAAGTGTACACAACTGTACTATGTTCTTCATGTTTCACTGTTGCAGTCATCACATTTGGATTGATTCCCAAAGCTGAGGAAAAGGGTGGAGGCAGTCAATGAAACTAGGGGCTGGCTAGTATGCCCTGCATGACTGCAGAGGCAAACCCTGCCCTGGATTTGGAGAAGAGAGGCAGGTGGTAATGTTTGGTAAAAGTGTGAACAGATGTCCAGGTGGCAGCCTCCAGGGTGTCCCTGGTACAGACTCCTCTGAGGAAAGCAGCAGAGGTGGAAGCTGCTCTGGTGGAGTGTGTCCTGACCCCTTTGGGGGAGGCTTTCCATGCTGTTTGTAGCAGAAATGGATGCAGTGTGCTATCCATTTGGAAATGCTTTGTTTGGAGATGGCTTTGCCTTCTGCCCCTGTAGCAAAACTAACCAGCAATTGATCAGACTTTCTGAAGGATTTAATCCTGTCTAAATAGAATCTGAGCTGTCTGCGCACATCTAGAGTGTGAAGAATCCTTTCCTCCTTGTTCTGGGGATTAGAAAAAAAGGTGTGCAAATGAAGGGATTGGTTGAGAGCCACAATGGACACCACCTTGGGCATGAAGGGTGGGTTAGTTCTGAGGGATACCCTGTCAGCATGAAAGATGATGAAGGGTTCCACAGCCATGAGTGCTTGCAGCTCAGAGACTCTCCGAGCTGAAGTGATGGCCAGAAGGAATGCTGTCTTACAGGAGAGATATTTTAGCTCTGCAGTAGAAGCTGGTTCGAAAGGGGTCAGGGTGAGCTTTTCCAATACAAAATTAAGGTCCCAAGCTGGTATTGGTGCCCTTCTGGGTGGCCTCAAGTTGCTAGCCCCTCTTAGGAACTGTTTGAACAAAGGGTATGAGAAAAGAGGCTGCTCAGTGGGAAAATGAGCAGAAATAGCAGAGGCATGAATTTTTGTAGGAGAAAGAGAGGCCATTGGTCAGCTAGGTAATCCATGATGAGAGGGAGGGCTGTGCCGTATTGGCTCCCTTATCCTGGATCCAGGTGCAGAACCTTTTCCATTTATCAGCATAAGACTTTATGGTGCTAGGACGTCTGGCCTCACGGATAGCATCCAGAACCTGTTTACTGAGGTTGGCAAAATGGTTCGGGGTTAGGGAATAAGCCAAGCTGCCACATTAAGCGTCTGTAACTGGGGATTCAAGAACTCCCCCGCCCTCTGGGTCAGGAGGTTTGGAATCCGACTAAGATGCCATGGGGGTAGAGAGGACAGGCTGCGCAGCAAAGGGTACCAGTGCTGGCGGGGCCAGTTTGGAGCTATAAGAATGGTCCTTGGTTTTTACTCCCTTATTTTGAGCAGTACCCTTGGGAACAGAGGTATGGGAAGAAAAGCATAGACCGATAGATTGACCCAGGGGAAGGACAGGGCATCCACTTTCCAAGCCATGCAGTGATGCTCCCTGGTGCATAATTTGCTGAGCTGATGGTTGGTGTGAGAGGCAAAGCGGTCCATCTTCGGGGTTCCCCATTTCTGTTATTAGGGTGAAAGTGCTTCAGTTGAGTTGCCACTCATGTGGGTCCAGAAGATTTCAGCTTAACTGGTCTGCCAGAGAATTGAGAGAGCCTGGTAGGAATTGGGCTAACAGGTGTAGTTACATGGCAGAGGCTGTGTGCCAAAGGCTCATGGCCAGGCTGCACAGAGGGTAGGAGTGAGTCCCTCCCTGCTTGCTGATGTACCACATCACAGTGGTGTTGTCTGTTTTGATCAGGAAAGCCCCTGGAGAGAGAAGGGGCTTGAAAGCTATCAAGGCGTGCTGCACAGCCATCATCTCTTTTTGACTGATGTGCAGAGGGATTTGCTATGGGCCCCACTGGCCCTGTAGGCACCTGCCATCCAGGTGTACACACCAAGCATAGTCTGATGCATCGGTGGTGAGGGTCTGGGAGCCGGGGGGTTGGCAGAAAGGCATTCCCTTGTTGTGTGAGCATGCTGTTGCCCGCCAAAGAAAATCTTTTCTTAGGCAAGAAATTATAGGTAGAAGAGTTTCCAGGTCTTGAGAGTGTTGTCACCAAAGACCCTTTATTCCTCATAGGCAATCTGGCATATGGAATGAGTAGTATGCAAGATGCCATGAAGACCAGAGCTTGCAGGATCTTCCTTGCAGTTAGCTGGGGCCTGGTGGCTAGTTGAGAGAAGTAGGCTGTCAGGAAAATGTGTTTCTCTGAAGTAAGGTATGCCATCTGGGAAGCTGTGTCCAGACTTGCTCCCAGGAAGATTATCCTTTGTGTGAGCACCTGTTTGGATTTCTTTTTGTTGATTGTGTAGCCTAGGGGGATTAGTAGGGTCATTACAAAGGTCAGGTGCCTGAGCAGCTTCTCCTGGATGGCTGCCTGAACAAGGCAGTCATCTAAGTATGGGGTAAATCTGAATATTTCTTTGTCCGCAAAAGGCAATGGCCGGAGCCAGACATTTTGTGAAAACTCTGGGAGCAGTAGATAAGCCAAAGGGAAGTGCAGAGAACTGAAAGTGTTGAGATCCTGCCCTGGAGATCATTCCTGCATGATTCCCTGATAGGAATGTGGAAGTAGGCCTCTTTTAGATCAAGGGTGGCTAGCCAAGTATCCTTGGAGAGCATGAGTAGCAGCTGTTGGAGGGTGAGCATTTTGAATTTTGGGATCACCAGGAAGGTGTTGAGAATAGATAGATTGAGGATAGGGCATCAGGTGACCTCTTTTCTGGGAACCAGAAAGTGGCTTAGAACTCCCTGGTTTTGAAGTGGAGGTAGTCCACTGCTTAGATCTCAGCATTCCCTGTAGCTGCTGTCTGGGAGAGTCTGCTTCCATGGGCCTAGGCTGGGCTGCTTTACTGGGAGCAGGAAAGGATGAGTGTTTGGAGGGACAATGCCTGCTGAACCTAGGGGGCTGGACATGCAAGAAATCGTTAACTGTTTGCATATATTTTGCTTTCTCTTACATCTTTTTTAAGACCTCTTCTGCCTTGGTGCCAAATAAGTTATCTTTGTGCAAGGGAGCATCCAACAATTTAGATTTGACATGATCTAGCAGGAGCTGTTCCTTAAGCCATGCATGCCTTCTAATGACAGATCCAGTGCCTGCTGCCCTGCAAGAAGCGTCTAGGGTGTCAAAACCACAGTGCAAGGTGAATTTAGTTACTTGAGTTGCAAAATGCATTAACTCTTGTAAATCTTTAGATTCTGCCCAAGCAGGTAAAGAAGACATTTTTTGTTTAAGGGAGTTCCAAGGTATGTTGCTGACATTTCAGCATATGGAAATGACAATTTAGTGCCCTGATAGCAAGAGCAGCTGAGGTGTATACTTTCTTACCCCCATCTGTCCAAAGCTCGGGAATCCTTGTGTGAGGGGTTGGGATTCTTAGTAGAGATTGCTTTAATTCCTTTTGGCCCTTGAGAAATGACCTCAGGGTCAGCTGTAGGATTTTTGAAAAGATATTTGTGTGAGTCAGGGACTCTATAGTACCTGTCTGGTTTTCTGGGAGCAGGAGGAAACTACAGTTGTGTACACTTACCACAAATGTAGATGTTAGAGTGTATTCACTGTTGCAGTCATTACATTTGGGATATCTGCCTGCAGGTAGCCCTCAGCCGGCCTGAATACCAGAGTCCTGGATTCCTGCGTCTGATACTGCCTCTTCTTTCATGACGTCATGTCGTCAGGTGTATAAAACATGCAGCCAATGCCATTACATCAGTTTTTCTTGTCCCAGATATCAGGTGCCCCCATAATGGGAAGCAAGTATGTTATGTTACACCTCCAACAAAAAGCAAATACACCAGAAAGCTCAAATATACCAAACAAGAAGGAAAGGAAGAGCCAAGAAAAGTCAGGGAGCTGGAGGGAGGGTAACCATGACTGCAACAGTGAATACACTCGAACAGCTATATTTATGGTAAGTGTACACACAACAGTACTATGTTCTCCTTGTTTCACTGTTGCAGTCATTACATTTGGGTTGATTCCCAAAGCTAAGTTACGGAGAAGGAAGTTAGAGAGCATCAGGACCAGCTATTAAGCCCTGAAAGACAGCAGTGGCAAAACCAGCTCTGGATTCAGAAAAAATAAGCATGTGGTAATGCTTGGTGAAGGTATGAACAGAGCTCCACGTAGCAGCTTCTACGTAAGAAAGGCTGTAGAGGTAGATGCAGCCCTGGTGGAATGTGATCTTGTCCCCTGTGGGGTAGGTCTTCCATGGTGCTTATAGCAGAAATGAATGCAATGGGCTATCCATTTATAAATGGTTTGCTTTGAAATGGCCTTCCCCTCTGTCCCTGCAGCAAAGCCAACAAGTAGCTGTTCAGATTTTCTGACAGGCTTAGTCCTGTGCAAATAAAATCGAAGCTGTCTGTGCACGTCCAAAGAGTACAGAATTTGTTCCCCTTTGTTCTGTGAATTAGGGAAAAAGGTAGGCAAATGTATGGACTGATTTAGGGCCACACTAGACACCACCTTGGGCATAAAGGAAGGATTGGTCCTGAGGGAAACCCTGTCTGCATGGAAGACAATGAAGGACTTCACTGCCACGAGGCCCTGTAATTCAGACACTCTTCTTGCTGAAGTGATGGCTGTTTTCCAAGAAAGGAATTTCAACTCTGCAGTTGCAGCTGATTAAAATGGAGGGAGAGGGAGTTTTTCCAATACAAAGTTAAGGTCCCAGGCTGGAGTAGGGGGTCTTAAATTTTTAGCCCCTCTGAGGAATTGCTTTCACAGGGGGTGGGAGAAGAGGGGTGGTTTAGTATTATAATGTGCTGAAACTGCAGACTGATGAATTTGAATTGATGAGAAGGATAGGCCCTTGTGGAGCATTTCTGTTAAGTACTGAAGAATATGAGGTAAACCGGGCACCATTGTGCCCATACCCTGGGTCTGGCACCAGGAACAGTATCTTTTTCCACTTTTCAGCATAGAATTTTCTAGTACTAGGTCTCCTTGCATCCAGAATGACCTCTAGCGCCTGCTTACTGATGGATGCTATTGGAGAGCTCAAGGAATTAGCCAGGCTGAAAGGTTCAGGGTTTGAAGCTGAGGGTGCAGAATCTGGCCCGCCTGCTAGGACAGCAGGGAAGGTGTCTGACATAGTTGCCATGGATCCAACAGTATCATGCTGCAAAAGAGGGGGTACCAGTGCTGGTGAGGCTAGGCTGGTGCAATAAGAATTGTCCTTGGTTTGTCCTGTTTGACCTTTAGCAGAACCGTTGAGAGGAGAGGCAGAGGGGGAAAGGCATAAACCGAGAGGCTTTTCCAGGTAAAGGACAGGGCATCCACTTTCCAAGCTTGATTGTGGGGAGTCCTTGTGCAGAATTTGCCCAATTGGTAGTTCTGGGGGGAGGCAAACAGGTCTATCTCTGGTGTCTCCTATTTGTTCCTCAAGAGGTGGAATATTCTTGGTTCCAGTTTCCACTCGTGTGGGTCCATGAGATTTCTGCTTAGGTCATCTGCCAGTGAACTTAGCTTGCCTGGCAGGAATTGAGCTTGTAGGTGCACTTGGTAGCTCAAGGCTGTGTTCCACAGAGCCATGGCTAGTATGCAGAGAGGGTATGAGTGGGTTCCCCCTGCTTGTTTATGTACCACATAACTGTGGTAGTCTGTCTTTACCAATAGTTGTCCTGGAAGGATATGGTCCTTGAAAGCGGTCAGGGAAATTTGTACAGCTAACATTTCTTTTTGGTTGATATGCAGGTGCATCTGACTCGGGTTCCATATGCCCTGAATGCACTGCATGCCAAGTGAGCCCTCCATGCATAGTCTGATGCGTCTGCAGTCAGGGTTTGGGTGGCAGGTGGTAGACTGAAAGGGAGCCCCTTGTTGAGGTGGCAGGCCTCTCTGCCCATCAAAGGAACTCTGTCTTTATACAAGGAATGATAGGAATCGTTGATTCCAGGTCCTGAGAATGTTGATACCATTGTAGTTTCCTCACATGCAGTCTTGCATATGGAATTAGAAGAATGCAAGAGGCCATGAACCCCAGGTCTTGCAGAATTTTCCTTGCAGATAGCTGGGTCTTTGTGGCCAGTAGTTTGAAGTAGGCTGTCAAACTTGTTTCTCTGGTGTGAGGTAAGCCATCTGGGAAGTTGTGTTCAAGCTTGCTCCGGGTACTAGATGAGATTTATTTTTGTGTATGGTGTACCCCAACGAGGTTAGAAGTTTCTTTACAAATACCAGATGTTTTAAAAGCATGTCCTGACTTTATGCCTGAATCAGGCAATCGTCCAGGTATGGGTATATTTGAATATTTATCTGCCAGCAAAATGAAATGGCTGGAGCTAGATGCTTTGTGAATACCCTGGGCGCAGTAGATAAGCCAAAGGGACGTGCACAGAACTGAGCCTGCTCTGAAGCGTAGGTATTTCTGGCAAGAGTCCCTTATTGGAATGTGCAAGTAAGCTTCCTTTAAGTCTAAGGTTGAAAACCAGGCATCTTTGCCTAGCATAGGAAGCAGCTGTTGAAGTGTTAGCATTTTGAATTTTGGGATTACCAAAAAAGTGTTTAGAATAGAGAAGTCCAGGATAGGATGCCAAGAGCTGTCTTTTCTGGGTACCAGGAAAAGTCTCGAGTAAAAACCTTGTCCCCTTTCTTCTGCTGGGACAGGCTGAATAGCCCTGATACTTAGAAGAGAGAGAACCTGCTGTTGAGCCTCTGCCCACTGATTTGGGGGTAGGTCCAGCCAACCGTTTGGGGTTGGTAAAGTGTGGAATCTGTATCCTTGGGAAACTATATATAAAACCCATTTGTTCTGGGTAATGAATTCCCAGTTTCTTGCATGCAGGGCGAGCTTTCCTCCTAAGGAGCAGGCAGTTGAGCAGGGCTTGGAAGGGTTAAGGTTAAGTCATTGTGACATTTTTCCATAGGGGGCGTCTTACTACTTCCAGCTTTGGAAGTGGGAGCCCACCACTGCTTAGGCCTGTGTGTAGCCTGAGACTGTAACCTAGGTTGTCTGCTGTTCCTGGGTTTGGACTGAGAAGGCCTGGAAGAGACTGGAAAGGACCAATTCTTAGAAGGCCAATGCCTACTAAATCTGGGAGGCTGTACTTGCAGGAAATCTTTAACAGTTTGCATAGATTTAGCTTTTTCCTCCATCTTTTTAAGGACTTCTTCTGCTTTGTTGCCAAACAGGCGGTCTTGGTTTAAGGGAGCATCCAGTAATTTAGCTTTAACATGATCTGGCAAGTTTTGCTCCTTAAGCCAAGCATGCCTTCTAAGTACAGACCCAGTGACAGCAGCTCTGCAAGATGCTTCTAGAGAGTCAAAACCACATCGCAAAGTGTGTTTACCAACTTGTTCAGCAGAATGCATTAAATCCTGTAATACTTTATGTTCAGCACAGTCAGGAATCAACATTATTTTTTGTTTAAGTAGTCCCATAATGTGCTGCTGACACTAACATATGAAAATGGCAATTTAAGGCCCTAATGGCCAAAGTAGCAGAAGTGTATACCTTCTTACCCCATCTGTCCAAGGCCCTGGAATCTCTATCGGAGGGGGTAGGGTTTTTGGCAGCAGTAGCCTTAATGCCCTTTGGTCCTTCGGAAATGGTCTCTGGATTTGCAGTAGGATTCCTGAAGAGGAAAGGACAGTTGTGTACACTTACCATAAATGTAGATGTTCAAGTGTGTTCACTGTTGCAGTCATTACATTTGGGTAATCTGCAGGCAGGTTGCCCTCAGCCAGCCTGATTAACAAAGTTTTGGGTCATGCGTCAGTTGCTGTCCCTTCTTCCATGACGTCAGGGGCATAAAACATGCAGCCGACGCCATTACATCAGTTTTTCTTGCCCCAGATGTCAGGTGCCCCCCAAATGGGGAGCAAAATATATAAATAATTTTAAACACAAAAATATATACCTCCAAACAAAAGTAAATACACCAAAAAGGCTTTTAAGTGCAGAAAAATAAAGGAGAGGCATAGTAAGAGAAAAAACAGGGGGCTGGAGGGAGGGTAACCAGGACTGCAACAGTGAATAGACTCGAACATCTACATTTATGGTAAGTGTACACAACTGTACTATGTTCTTCATGTTTCACTGTTGCAGTCATTACATTTGGGTAGATTCCCAAAGCTAAGGTTGGCAGGATGGATTTATACAGCATTAGGAGCAGCTATAAGGCCCTGCAAAACAGCAGTGGCAAAGCCAGCTCTGAATTTAGAGAAAATTGGTAAGTGATAGTGCTTGGTGAAAGTATGAAATGAACTCCAGGTAGCAGCTTCTCGAATATCCCTGGTAGGAACACCTCTGAGAAAGGCTGTAGAAGTAGATGCAGCCCTGGTGGAATGGGATCTGATCCCCTGGGGGATAGGTTTTCCATGGTGCTTATAGCAGAAATTAATGCAATGACTTATCCATTTGGAAATGGTTTGCTTTGAAATAGCCTTTCCCTCTGCCCCTGCAGCAAATGCTACCAGAAGTTCTGATTTTCTTCGAGATTTAGTCCTGTCCAATTAAAATCTCAGTTGTCTGTGTACATCCAATAAATGCAGAATCAGCTCCTCTTTGTTCTGTGGATTGGGAAAGAAAGTTGGTAAATGAATGGACTGATTAAGAGCCACAATGGATATCACCTTGGGCATGAAGGATGGGTTGGCCCTGAGTGCCACCCTGTCCGCATGAAAGATGATGAAAGGCTCCACTGCCATAAGGGCCAGTAATTCAGAAATCCTTCTAGCCTAAGTGATTGCTAAAAGGAAGGCTGTTTTCCAGGAAAGGAATTTTAAGTCTGCAGTAGCAGCTGGCTCGAAAGGAGGTAGAGTGAGTTTTTCCAATACAAAGTTAAGGTCCCAGGCAGGGGTTGGAGCTCTCCTGGGTGGCCTTAAGTTTTTGGCCCCTCTGAGATACTGCTTTAACAGAGGATGAGAGAAGGGGGGGGGGTTCTGTGTTGTAATGAGCTGAAATGGCTGAGGCATGGATTTTTATGGAAGAAAAAGATAGGCCCTTGTGAAACATTTCAGTTAAGTATTGCAAAATCTGATGTAAATTGGGCACTGCTGTGGTCATCCCTTGAGAATGACTGCAGGAACAGAATCTTTTCCATTTGTCAGCATAAGATTTTCTGGTACTAGGTCTTCTCGCCTCCAAAATGACATCCATCACAGGTTTGCTGAGGGATGCTAAAGGGGAATTTAAGTGATTAGCCAAGCTGCAAGATTCAATGTTTGGAGCTGAGGGTGCAGAATTTGGTTGTTCTGCTGAGACAGTAAGGAAGGTATCTGAGGCAGGTGCCATGGAGAAAGTTGTGACGGACTGCGTAGGAGTGGGTACCAGTGTTGGGGAGGCCAGTCTGGAGTAAGCAAAATCATGTTTGGTTTGTCCTGTTTGACTTTTAGTAGAACTTTGGAGAGCAAAGGCAGGGGGGAAAAGCATAGACTGACAGGTTTTCCTAGCTGAAGGACAGAGCATCCACTTTCCAGGCTTTTTTGTGACGAGTTCTTGTGCAAAATTTGTCCAACTGGTAGTTCTGGGGTGAGGTAAAAAGATCTATGTCTGGGCTCCCCCATTTGCATGTCAACATGTTGAAAATCTGTGGTTCCAGTTTCCATTCGTGTGGGTCCATGAGATTTCTGCTTAGATCATCTGCCAAAATATTCAGCTTTCCTGGCAGGAACTGGACTTGTAGTTGTACTTGATAGCTCAAGGCCGTGTTCCACAATGCCATGGCTTGTCTGCAGAGGGGGTAGGAATGTGTACCCCCTGCTTGTTTATGTACCACATAAAGTACAGTTTTGTACCTACCATAAATGTAGATGTTCGAGTGTTCACACTGCTGCAGTCATCATACTTGGGTTATCCTGCCGTCAGGCAGTCCCGCAGTCAGCCAGAGTTTTAAAGTCTTGGTCCGGCGTCGGTTGCTGTTGCTTCTTCCCTGACGTCAGTGCACCAGGGGTATATATGATGGATCCGACGCCATTTTCTTCAGTTTTTCTTAACCCCAGATATCAGGTGCCCCCAAGTAGGTAGGCAATACATATAAAATAAAAACAATACCTTCAGTCACAAGCAAATACATCACAAAGGTTGTATAGGATAGAAAGGTATAGATAAGGCCAGCTAGTTCAGAGGGGATGGAGGGAGGGTAACCTGAACTGCAGCAGTGTGAACACTGGAACATCTACATTTATGGTAGTTACAAAACTGTACTATGTTCATTGTGTTACACTGCTGCAGTCATCACACTTGGGTAGAATCCCAAAGCAAAGTTTAGGTGGCTGGTCTATAAAGAGTTAGGATTGGTTATGAGACCCTGCAGAACTGCAGTGGCAAATCCTGCTCTGGATTTAGAGTAAAGAGGCAGGTAGTAATGCTTGGTAAATGTGTGCACTGAACTCCAAGTTGCAGCCTCCAGAATTTCCTTGGTAGGTACTCCTCTGAGAAAGGCCACTGAAGTGGCTGTAGCCCTGGTGGAATATGGCCTAATGCTATTTGGGACTGATTTCCCATGCTGTGTGTAGCAGTAACAAATACAGTGTCCTATCCATTTGGATATAGTCTGCTTTGAGATAGCCTTGCCCTGTGATCCTGCAGCATATGCTACAAACAGTTGCTCAGTTTTCCTGATAGCTTTTGTTTTGTCCAAGTAGAAGTGTAGCTGCCTGTGTATGTCCAAAGAATGCAGAAGTTTCTCCCCTTTATTCTGGGAGTTTGTATACAAAGTTGGCAAATGGATGGTTTGGTTAAGAGCCACACTAGATACCACCTTTGCCATAAAGGTAGGGTTTGTCCTTAAAGAAACCCTGTCCTGATGAAAAATTCTAAAAGGTTCCACTGCCATTAATGCCTGTAGCTCTGAGACTCCTCGTGCTGAAGTTACTGCCAGGAGCAGAGCTGTTTTCCATGATAAAAATTTTAGATCGGCTGTATTGGCTGGCTCAAAAGGTGCAGGGTCAGTTTTTCCAAAACAAAATTGAGGTCCCAAGTTGGTGTTGGTGCTCTCCAGGGCGGTCTTATGTTTTTTGCCCCTTTGAGGTACTGCTTTAGCAAGGGATGAGAGAATAAAGGAGGATCCGTGTTGTAATGTGCTGAAATGGCAGAGGCGTGGATCTTAATTCATGAGAAGGATAGGCCTCTGTCCAGCATCTCAGTTAAGTATTGTAAAATCTGAGGAATGTTTGGAACAAGAGGGTCAAGGCTTTGAGCCTGGTTCCAGGTGCAGAATCTCTTCCATTTTTCTGAGTAAGCTTTCCTGGTGCTAGGCCTCCTGGCCTCCAAAATGACATCCATAACCGCTTTAGAGAGAGGTGTTGCCTGTTTGACTAATAAATCTGCCATGCAGCCAGGTTTAGGGTTTTGAGCGGACCGTGCAGGATCTGATTGCTTTGTTGAGTCAGAAGGTGTGGAATTTGAGGCAAAATCCATGGTGGGCCTTCAGCTAGGTTCCTTAAGATAGGATACCAGTGCTGACGTGGCCAGTCTGGAGCAATCAGGATAATCTGTGGTTTCTCTTGTCTGGCTTTTAGGAGTACCTTTGAAAGGAGAGGCAGAGGCGGGAAGGTATAAACTTTTAGGTTTTTCCAGCTGAACAAAAGAGCATCCACTTTCCATGCTTGCTTGTGATAAGTCCTTGTGCAGAATTTTTGTAGTTGGCAATTCAGTGGGGAGGCAAAAAGATATATGTCTGGGCATCTCCATTTTTGCATTATCATGCTGAAGATTTGTGGATTCAATTTCCATTCGTGAGGGTCCATTATATTTCTGCTTAGATCGTCTGCCAGAGTAGTATTCTTTCCTGGCAGGAATTGTGCTTACAGGTGAGCTTGGTACATTAGAGCTGTGTTCCACAAGGTCATGGCTTGCCTGCATAGAGGGGTAAGAATGAGTGCCCCCTTGCTTGTGTATGTACCACATTACTGTGGTGTTGTCTTTAATAATTGTCCTGGATGCAGAAGGTCCTTGAAAGCTGTTAGGGTATTTTGCACAGCCAACATCTCATTTTGATTGATGTGAAGAAGCATCTGGTCTGTGGGCCACTTGCCCTGAATGCATTTTCCTGCCAAGTGTGCTCCCCAGGCGTAATCCGAAGATGTAGGTATGGTGAAAGGCTGACCCTTGTTTAGGTGACATGCCTGTGCCCACCATCGAAACTCCTGTTGTAGGCAGGGAATCAGTGGTATTACTGCTTCTAAACTGTGAGAGTGCCGAGTCGAAACACTTTTTAGGTACCATTGTAGTTTCCTCATATGCAGCCTGGCATATGGTATTAGTAGTATGCAGGATGCCATGAATCCCAGGACCTGCAGAATTTTTCTTGCAGGGAGATGGGACTTTTTTGCCAGTAATTGAAAATATTGAGTTAGTTGAACCTGTTCATCTGGCATGAGGTAAGCCATCTGGGCCGTTGTATTTAAGCTGGCACCCAGGAATATAATTTGTTGTGAGGGTACTAGTTTTGACTTCTTTTTATTTACTGTGTACCCTAGAGAAGTTAGCAACCTTTTTACAAACGCCAGATGCTGTAGAAGAATGTCCTTGGTCTCTGCTTGAAAGAAGCAGTCGTCCAGGTATGGATATATTTGAATTCCTTTTTGTCTGCAAAATGCAATTACTGGTGCCAGGCACTTTGTGAAGACCCTGGGCGCAGTAGATAAGCCAAAGGGCAGTGCAGACAATTGGTAGTGCATTGTACCGGCTTAGAATCTGAGGTATCTTCTGCAATTTTGTCTGATAGGGACATGCAGGTATGCCTCTTTGAGGTCCAGAGTAATAAGCCAAGTGTTCTTGCCCAGCATGGGTAGAAGCTGCTGTAATGTCAACATTTTGAATTTCGGAATATCCAGGTAAGTATTTAGAATTAAAAGGTCTAGTATGGGCCTCCAGGCCTTGTTCTTTCTGGGGACCAGGAAGAGTCTTGAGTAAAATCCTTGTCCTTGCTCCTGCTGTGGTACTTTTTGAATAGCTCTCATGTCCATGAGAGCTGATATTTGTTTTTGTGCCTCTGCCTATTGATTTTGTGGCAGGACTGGCATTCTTTTTAGCCTTCGTAAAGTATGAAAGTGGAACCTGTAACCTTGAGACACAATATTTAGAACCCATTTGTCTTGGGTGATTGTTTGCCAGTTTTGAGAAAAAAGTGCTAGTTTCCCCCCCCCCAAGGGGGCTTCCAAAAGGGAAGTGCTTGGAGTACGAAGGGGAAAGTCATTGTGACTGTTTCCTGTAAGGTTGAGCCTTGTCCTCACCTCCTTTTGGGGTTGAGGTGCCCCACTGTCGTCTGTTTGAGCCTTTGGGTTGAGATCTGCCTCTTGGGCGTCTGTATCTGCCTCTCTGTGGTCTGTCTGACACTGGAAAGGACCAATTTTTTGTAGGCCAATTTCTGCTAAATCGAGGTGGCTGTACCTTTAAGAAATCCTTGACTGTTTGCATAGATTTAACTTTATCCTCCATTTTCTTTAACACTTCTTCTGCCTTCACACCAAACAAGGTATCATGCTGTAAAGGAGCATCCAATAATCAGGTAAACTCTGTTCTTTTAACCAAGCATGCCTTCGAATCACTGAACCTGTAACTGCGGCTCTACAAGAGGACTGTAGAGAATCAAAACCACATTGCAGAGTATGTTCTTCCACCTGTTCAAGTGCATGCAATAAATCCTGCATTTCTTTACAATCGGGAGCTTCTGAGCTTGCAAGCATTTTCTGTTTTAATTGAGCCATTAAACATTGTTGGTACTTAAGCATGTGAAACTGGCAAATTAAAGCTCTTACTGCTAAAGTTGCAGAAGTGTATACTTTCTTCCCCCATCTATCCAAAGCTCAGGAATCTCTGTCAGAGGGTACTGGATTTTTTGCAATGGAAGCCTTAACCCCTTTTGGACCCTGGGAAATAGTTTCTGGATCAGCAGAAGGGTTTTTATAAAGAAACTTGTGAGAGTCAGGGACTCTGTAGTACCTATCTGGCTTGGCTGGTGCAGGGGGCAAGGAATTGGGAGATAAGATGAACACATCATCCACAATATCTAGCACAGGCGGAATAGCCAGGGGCCTGTGCTGAGGCAATAAAAGGAAATCTCTGAGCCTTTTCTTAGATTCTAAGTAATCCTGACTTTCCCAATGGAAATGCTCACTCATGGTATGTAAAGTTTCCCCAAAAGAATAATCCTCAGGAGAAGAGGCTGAAGTGATAGATTCTTCAGCATCAGAGTCCTCATAGGGGGGTAGAGAGTACCCCTGGTCTGAAGAGGAATCAGAGGAAATGGAAACCTGATCAGAGGAATCACAGTCTGTATCCTGCCTAGGCCTTTTCTCAGGAGGGGGATGGGAACCCCTGATTAGAGTAATGAGGTCATTGGCCATTTTAAGCATCTGTTTCTTAGGCATGGAGGCTTGTCCAGGAGAATGCTGTACTTGTTTCTTTGTCTTTAGTGGTACTTTTGTCTTGGCTGTAGTTTTAATGGTAAGTTGTGAAGGTCTGAAAACACCCTCAGAAGCCGATGCCTGCTCAGCGGCTCCAGACCCATCTGAGGGATTAGTTTCCATAGGCCCAATACCTTGAGTTTCCAGAGGCCTAGTTGTCTCCACGTGGGAGTTTGAGGCGGCCTGTGGCTCTAAGGTAACAGGCGTCAGGGGCTGCGAAAGCGCCTCACTGAAAACCAGTGAACCGGCGACTGGCCTAGAAGAGGCTTCGTCGTCGGTTTTGGACCTCGGATGTCTGTCTTTATCCTTGTCCTTGCGTCTTTTCGGTATTGCGGTCGTCGGTAGATCCGACGGCATAGTATAATTGAACCTTCGGCCAAAGTAGTGCAAAGCAAAATCAAAACGCCTTTTAATAGTACGTTTGTTAAATCTAGCACAAAACTGACAACTAGTGACGTTGTGATCAGGGCATGGAATACAATAAGAGTGGAAGTCCTTATGAGGTATTTGCTTTCCACAAGAAATACAATTATTAACTTTTTCTGACATCGGTCTGAGGCAAGAAAAAAGTTTCCCCAACGGGGTACTTAGCTTTATTGAAGACTTCGGATCTGAAATTCGACTTCGAAAATCTCAGGAGTCGTCCGACCAGCACTTGAGAACTGCTTCCGCTTCGGGCACCGCGCAGCAAGAAAGACTGAAGAAAATGGCGTTGGATGCATCTTATATACCCCTGGCGCACTGACGTCAGGGAAGAAGCGACAGCAACCGATGCCGGACCAAGACTTTGGAACTCTGGCTGACTGCGGGACTGCCTGATGGCAGGATAACCCAAGTGTGATGACTGTAGCAGTGTAACACTATGAACATCTGTGGTGTTGTCCGTCTTTACCATTAGTTGCCCTGGATGAAGGAAGTCATTGAAGGCTGTCAGTGCTTTCTGTACAGCTAGCATTTCTTTTTGATTGATATGAAGGTGCATTTGATTCGACCTCCATTTGCCCTGAATGAACTTCCCTGCCAGATGAGCCCCCCCCATGCATAGTCTGATGCGTCTGTAGTTAGGGTTTGGGCGGCAGGGGGTAGTGTGAATGGCAGTCCTCTGCCCATCATAGGAACTCTAGTTGCAGGCAAGGTATGACAAAAATCATTGTTTCGAGGATGTGAGAATGTTGACTCCATACACTTTTTAAGTACCGCTAAAGTTTCCTCATATGCAGTCTTGCATATCGAATTAGAAGAATGCAGGAGGCCAAGAACCCCAAGGCTTGCAGTACTTGTCTTGCCGATATCAGGGTTTTTGTGGCCACCTGTTTGAAGTAAGTCACCAACTGAATTTGCTTTTCTGGCGTCAGGTAAGCCATCTGGGCAGTTGTATTCAAGCTTGCACCCAGGAATGTTATTTTTTCAGAGGGTACTAATTGTGATTGCTTTTCGTTTATGGTGTACCCTAGACAAGTTAGAACCCTTTTTACAAACGCCAGATGTTTTAGAAGAATGGCCTTGTTTTCTGCCTGAATTAGACAATCATCCAGGTATGGATATATTTGAATATTTCTTTGCCCGCAAAATGCAATTACTGGAGCCAGGCACTTTGTAAAGAAACCTGGGTGCAGTAGATAAGCCAAAGGGCAGTGCAGAGAACTGATAATGCAAAAAGCCTGCTTTGAAGCGGAGGTATCTTCTGCAAGATTCCCTGATTGGGATATGCAGGTATGCCTCTTTTAGATCTAGAGTTGCAACCAGGCATCTTTGCCTAGCATATGAAGTAAATACATAGGGGGGCACCTGACATATGGGGCAAGAAAAACTAAAGAAAATGGTGTCAGCTGCATCTTTTATACCCCTGATGACCTGACATCAGGGAAGGGGCGACAGCAGCCGACGCAGGACCTTGGACTTTGGAATTCAGGCCGACTGAGGGCACCTGCCAGCAGGATTACTCTAATGTAATGACTGCAACAGTGAATACACTCGAACATCTACATGTATGGTAAGTGTACACAACTGTACTTTCTTCATGTTTCATTGTTGCAGTCATTACATTTGGGTTATCTGCCTGCAGGTAGCCCTCAGCTGGCCTGAATACCATAGTCTTGGATTCCTGCATCGGATGCTGTCTCTTCTTCCATGACGTCAGGTCGTCAGGGGTATAAAACATGCAGCCGACGCCATTACATCAGTCTTTCTTGCCGTGTGGTGCCCGAAGCAGAAGCAGTTTGCAAGTGCTGGTCGTCTGACTCCTGAAATTTTCGTTTTTGAGTTTCAGAACCGAAGTCTTCGTAAAAAGCTAAGTACTCCACTGGGGAGCCTTTTTCTTGCTTTTAACCGATGTCAGTAAAAGTTAACGATTGGCTTACCTGTGAAAACCAAATACCTCAAAGATTTTCATTCGTACTGCATTCCTTGATTAGGCCCAGACCACGATGTCCCTCGCTGTCGCTTTTGTGCCTTATTCAACCCTCAAATTATTCGGTCTATTTTCGCAGCAAATTATTTTGGTACTCGGTTTAACTATCCAGAAATGGCTTCGGTAAGCTATCAGACTACCGATATTCCAAAAAACATAAGGGTAAAGACAGAGACTGACCTCATAGGTCCAAAACTGCTGGCGATGCTTCCATTAAGCTAGTTGCCAGTTCGCCGGTACCCAGTGAGGTGCTTTCGCAGCCCCTGATACTTGCTACTTCAGATTCGCAGGCCTCTACTGAGACCCATCCGGAGTCTAGTATGCCGCGAGATGCTTTTTCAACTATGGCACGTGCGGATGTCTCTAACTTGGATGGGTCCGGAGCCGTTTTGCAGGGACCGGCTTCTGAGGGTGTATTCAGGCCTACAGATTTGCATTTTAAACCGACGTCATCTTCTTCTTCTTCTTCAAGGCCTAAAACTTGACCCACGCCTAGAAAACTGACATCCAAACCGCATGGGTCAGGCCCATATGCCTAAAAATCAAATGCTTAGAATGGCTGAAGACCTTATTACTTTAATTAGGCGAAGCCAGCCTTCCCTCCTCTAAGAGAACTAGAAATGATTTTCCTTCTGATTCTTCAGATCAGGATTCTGAAATTTCTGTTTCTTCTGATTACCAAGATTTTCCCTTATCTGCCTATGAGGAATCTGACGCAGAGGATTCCATTCCCTTTGCTTCCCCTCCAGAAGATATTTCTTTTGGTGAAATCTTGCACACTGTTAGGGAGCATTTCCACTGGGAAAGCCAGGATTACTCTGACTCCAAAAAGAGGCTTAGGGATTTCTTACTCCTGTCCCAACACAGGCCTTTCGCTATCACTCTTGTTCTGGACATTGTAGATGATGCCTTCTTGGAATATAGCCTGGCCCCAGACACTTTACCTCCAGCTCCCAGAAAACCTGACAGGTATTACAGAATACATGACTCTCACAAAATGTTCTTTGTGTTTCACTGTTGCAGTCATTCCTTTTGGGTAATCTGCTGGCAGGTTGCCCTCAGTCGGCTTGATTAACAAAGTCTTGGATCCTGCGTCAGTTGCTGTCCCTTCTTCCATGGCGTCAGGTCGTCAGGGGTATAAAACATGCAGCAGATGCCATTACATCAGTCTTTCTTGCCGAGTGGTGCAATAAGCAGAAGCAGTTCGCAAGTGCCGACTCCTGAAATTTTCGTTTTTGAGTTTCAGAACCGAAGTCTTCAACTAAAAATCTAAGTACCCCGTTGGGGAAACTTTTTCTTGCTCCTTACCAATGTCAGTAAAAGTTAATAATTGTATTACTTGTGGGAAGGAAATACCTCATAAGGACTTTCACTTGTACTGTATTCCTTGCCTAGGCCCTGACCACAGCATACCTTGCTGTCGGTTCTGTGCTTTATTCAGTGCACTATCCGTCATCTGTACATTTTTGCTTCTAAATATTTTGGATCGCGGTTTAATTATCCAGAAATGACGTCGGTTAGCAATCCGACTACCGGAATACCTAAAAAATGCAAAGAAAAAAGAGAGAGACAGGCTGTTGAGGTCCAAAACTGACGACGATGCTTCTCCTAAGCCAGTCGCCGGTACTCAGTGAGGTGCTTTTGCAGCCCCTGATACTCGCTACTTCTGATTCGCAGGTCTCTACTGAGACCCATTCGGAGTCCGGTATGCCATGAGATGCTTCAATTATGGAACCCGTGGATGTCTCTACCTTGGATGGGTCCGGAGCCGCTGTGCAGGCACCGACTTCTGAGGGTGTATTCAGGCCTACAGATTTGTATATTAAACTGACGCCATCTTCAATATTAAGGCCAAAATCTCAATCTATGTCTAAAAAAACAACGCCTAGGCCACATGTGCAGGCCCCTATGCCTAAAAAACAAATTATCAAAATGGCTGAAGATTTGCGTACTCTAATCAGGGGTAGCCAGAGGCTTAGGGCTGAACCTGACTATGAATGTTCTGAACAGGATTCTATTTCTTCTGACTCTTCTAATGAACAGGATTTGTCTATACCTACTTATGAGGACTCTGATGCAGAGGATTCCATTCCTTCTGTTTCTCCCCCTGAGGATTTTTCTTTTGGGGGGAACTTTACATACCTTAAGGGAACATTTCCACTGGGAAATTCAGGATTTTTCTGAATCCAAAAAGAGGCTTAGGGATTTTCTTCTTCTTCTTCCTCAGCATAGGCCTTTGGCTATACCTCCTGTTCTAGACATTGTTTATGATGTGTTTTCAGAATCCAGTATGATCCCTGATTCTCTGCCTCCGGCCCCTTTTAAGCCAGGCAGACAGGGTTCCTGAGTCCCACAAATTCCTTTTCAAAAATCCTGTTGCGGACCCTGAAACCATTTCTCAGGGGCCCAAGGGCATTAAGGCTTCTTTTGCTAAAAATCCTACCCCTTCTGATAGAGACTCCAGGGCACTGGATATATGGGGAAAACAGGTTTATACTTCTGCAACCTTGGCAATCAGGGCTTTAAACTGTCAATTTCATATACTAAAATATCAGCAGCATATCATGGGACTGCTTAAACAGAAAATGATGTTGATTTCTGACTGTGGAAAATAAAAAATTATAGGAGTTATTGCATTCAGCTGAACAAGTTGGAAAACCTACTTAGCAATGTGGTTTTGATTCTTTGGAGGCCTCTTGCAGGGCTGCTTTTACTGTGTCTGTGCTTAGAAGGCATGCTTGGCTTAAGGAGCAATCTTTGCCTGATCATGTTAAAGCAAAATTGTTGGATTCTCCTTTGCAGCAGGACCGTCTGTTTGGCAATAAGGCTGAAGAAGTTCTAAAAAAGATGGAAGATAAGGCTAAATCTATTTAGACTGTGAAAGATTTCTTACAAGTACAACCTTCAAGATTTAGTAGGTACTGGCCTACTAAGAACTGGTCCTTTCCAGTTTCTTCCAGAACCACTCAAGCCAGGCCCAGACATGCCAAAAGCACCAAGTTTCAGTCCCAAGGGACTTTCAGAACTAAGCAATGGGGTGCCTCCTCTTCCAAATCTGGAAACAAGACACCTCCATATGGTAAACAATCTCAATGATTTTCCATTAGAATTACCAAGCACTTAACTTTTAGCTGCCCCTTTGGGGGGAAAACTGGCACTTCATGCAAAAAACTGGCAACTTATAACCCAGGTCAAATGGGTTTTAAATATAGTGTTCCAGGGATACAGATTTCATTTCCACACGTTGCCAACTCCAAGCGGATGGCCAGACCTGCCCCAAAATCAGTGGGCAGAAGCTCAGAAACAAGTACTTTCCCTCTTAAACATGGGGGCTATTCAACTAGTACCAGAAGGGGAAAAGGGACAAGGTTTCTATTCCAGACTTTTCCTGGTACTCGGAAAAGACAAATCATGGCGTCCAATTCTGGACTTGTCTATTCTAAACACTTTTCTGGACATTCCAAAATTCACAACGCTGACTACACCAGATATATATATATATATATATATATATATATATATGTAAATACATTCTCCAATATAAACTTTACCTTCATCTACAAGCAAATACACCACATAGGTTGTATAAATCAGAGAAGGAAAGATAGGTTCCATCAGAAGAAAGGGGGGTGGTGGGTAGGTAACCTGGACTGCAACAGTGAATACACTCGAACATCTACATTTATGGTAAGTGTACACAACTGTACTATGTTCTTCGTGTTTCACTGTTGCAGTCATTACATTTGGGTAGAGTCCCAAAGCTATGGATGGGAGGCTGGAGCTAAACAGCATTAGGAATGGCTATGAGGCCCTGCAGAACGGCAGTGGCAAAGCCTGCCCTGGATTTAGAGTAGAGTGGCAGATGATGGTGCTTTGTAAAGGTGTGCACTGAACTCCAAGTAGCAGCCTCTAAAATGTCCTTGGGTTGGTACTCCCCTGAGAAAGGCTGCTGAAGTGGCTGCAGCTCTGGTTGAATGTGGCCTAATGCCCTTAGGCACTGGCTTGCCATGCTGTAAGTAGCAGAAAAGTACAGTTTTGTACCTACCATAAATGTAGATGTTCGAAGATCCACATTGCTGCAGTCCTTACACTTGGGGTAGTCCGCTGTCCTCGGTCGGCCCGAATATCAAAGTATAAGGCTGACTTCGGTCAAGGCGCATTAGACTGACATCAGGACGTCAGGGTACAAATGCGCATGACCGACGTCATATCCTCAGTCTTTTCTTGCCCCAGATGTCAGAAGACCCTAAAAGAAAGGTCAAAACCAAAAGACAGCAAACCACCAAGCCACCAACCTGCACTAACACTATGTACAATATATACAATAAATACAATATTTACAACCCACCCCACACCACCTCTAAAACAGAGGGAAGGAGGGAGGTTAATTGGACTGCAGCAATGTGGATCTTGAACATCTACATTTATGGTAGGTACAAAACTGTACTATGTTCTTCATCTCACATTGCTGCAGTCCTTACACTTGGGTAGAATCCCAAAGCAGAGGTAAGGGAGGATGGCACAACTATAAAGCAGCAGGAGCTGCCAAAATGCCCTGCAATATAGCAGTGGCAAAACCAGCCCTAGATTTAGAGTAAAGTGGAAGGTGATAATGCTTAGAGAAAGTATGCACTGAACTCCAAGTAGCTGCCTCCAAAATATCCTTAGTTGCCACCCCCCTTAAAAAAGCTGTCAAAGTGGCAGTAGCCCTAGTGGAATGAGGCCTAATTCCAACTGGAATCTCCTTACCATGATGGGAATAACAGAAAGCAATACAAAACCCAATCCACTTAGAAATAGTTTGTTTTGACACAGGCCTGCCCTGAGAACTCAAAGCAAAAGAAACAAATAACTGCTGAGACTGCCTGAACCCTTTAGTCCTGCTCAAATAATAACGCAACTGCCTGTGTACATCTAAAGTGTGCAAAATCTTTTCCCCTTTATTTTGGGGATTTGCATAAAAAGTAGGCAAATGAATAGTTTGGTTTAAAGCCACACTAGAAACCACCTTAGGCATAAAGGAAGGATTAGTACGCAAAGATACCCTATCCTTATGGAAAATTAAGAAAGGCTCAACTGCCATAAGGGCCTGCAATTCAGAAACCCTTCTTGCAGAGGTAATGGCCAACAAAAAAGCAGTCTTCCATGATAAATATTTCAACTCAGCAGTAGCTGCAGGCTCAAAAGGTTGTAGAGTGAGTTTCTCCAACACAAAATTGAGGTCCCAAGCAGGAGTAGGAGCTCTCACGGGGGTCTTATATTCTTTGCCCCTCTAAGAAATTGCTTGAACAAAGGATGAGAAAACAATGGTGGGTCACAATCATAGTGAGCGAAATTGCTGCAGCATGAACCTTAATAGAAGAGAAAGACAAACCTTTGTCCAGTAACTCAGTAAGATATTGAAGAGCCATACTTAAATTAGGCTCAGAAACATCAAAATCCTTTGCAGCACTCCAACATAAAAATCTCTTCCATTTATCTGCGTACACTTTCCTTGTACTAGGCCTTCTAGCTTCCAAAATAACATTCAAAACTTGCTGTGGAAGTTGAGACCTTCTATGGTTCAAAACAGAATATGCCAGGCTGTTAGGTGAAGAGAGTGAAGCTCGACATTGAGTAAATGACTGTCCTCCTGAGACAACAGGTGTGGAATCGAAGGCAAAGGCCATGGAGGCTCCCGTACCAGACTTCTCAGTAATGGGTACCAGTGCTGTCGAGGCCAATCTGGAGCTATTAAAATCATCCTTGGCTTGTCCTGTCTGACCTTTAGAAGTACCTCTGGGAGGAGAGGCAGAGGTGGAAAAGCATACACATGAAGATTGCTCCAATTGAAAGAAAGAGCATCCACTTTCCAAGCTGTGGGATGAAACCTTTTCGTGCAAAACTTTGGCAGCTGGTGGTTTAGTGGAGAAGCGAACAGATCTATGTCTGGAGTTCCCCATGACACTGTCAATTTCTGAAATACATGAGGATCCAATTTCCACTCGTGGGGATCCATAATTCTTCTGCTCAACACATCTGCTAAGGAGTTCTGTGCTCCCGGCAGAAACCTTGCCTGAAGATGAAGCTGTAAACTGAGAGCAGTCTCCCACAAAAGCATTGCTTGCCTGCATAGAGGATAAGAATGTGTTCCCCCTTGCTTGTTGATGTACCACATGACAGTTGTGTTGTCTGTTAGAATCAACACCTGCCCTGGAAGAAGTAAATCCTTGAAAGCTATTAATGCAAACTGGACTGCTAACATCTCCTTCAGGTTGATATGTAGATGTTGTAGTCTGGCAGGCCACTTGTCTTGTATCCACTTTCCATTTAGATGAGCTCCCAAGCTTTGTCTGAGGCATCTGTCCTTAGAATCTGACTCCTCTGGCCGGGTCACAGAGTCCCTTGTTTAGGTGACATTCCTGAGCCCACCACAAAAATTCCTTTTGAATGCAAGGTATTATTTGAATGACAGTGTCCAGATCCTGGCAGTGCTGTGTCCATACGTTTTTGAGATACCATTGCAGCTTCCTCATATGCAGTTTGGCATTGGGAAGCACCAGAATACAAGATGCCATGAACCCCAAGGCCTGAAGGACTGTCCTTGCAGTCAGCCTGGACTGATGAGACAATTGATGAAAGTAAAGGAAAAGATTCTTTTGTTTGTCTGGGGTCAAATAGGCCATCTGGGATGCTGTATTCAGTCTTACACCCAGAAAGCACATGTCCTGAGAGGGTACTAGACTGGACTTTATTTCGTTCACAGAATACCCCAGGCATCTGAGCACTGCTATCACATATTCCAAATGATGAAGAAGTTCGTCCCTTCCTTGAGCCAGAATCAAGCAATCGTCCAAATAAGGATAGATCTGTATCCCTTTTAGCCTGAAGAAAGCTATCACTGGAGCCAGAACTTTCGTGAACACTCTGGGCGCAGTAGATAAGCCAAAGGGCAATGCAGAGAACTGATAATGAGAAGTCCCAGCCCGAAAACGCAGATACTTTCTGCAACTCAGTCTGATAGGAACATGAAGGTAAGCCTCCTTGAGATCCAAAGTTACCATCCAATGATCTTTGCCCAGCAGAGGTAAAAGCTGTTGTAACGTCAACATTTTGAACTTGGGAATGTCCAGATAAGTGTTGATAGATAAATCCAAAATTGGTCTCCACGTGTTCCCTTTCTTTGGTACTAGGAACAGGAGAGAATAAAATCCTAGGCCCACTTCTGGCATAGGTACCGGCTGTATGGCCCCTATGTGAAGTAACTGAGAAATTTGTTTGTGAGCCTCTATTCTTTGCTGAGGAGGAACGTCTGGCATGCCTTTGAAAGGAGGCAAGGTATGGAAATAAAACCTGTAACCTCGGTGAATGATATCCAATACCCATCTGTCCTGGGTAATTAAACTCCAATTTTCCTTGAAAAGTGCCAATCTTCCTCCCAAAGGTGCTGCCAGACGAGAAGGCTCTGGCAGCTGAAAAGGTAGGTCATTGGGTCTGTTTACGAAAGGACTGACCCCTGCCCTCACCCGAAGACTGTGCAGGTGAACACCCTGTTCCAGGCCTGAAAGAGCCCTGAGCTCTGCCCCTACCACGTCTAGATCTACCTCTAGACTGGGAATCATAAGAAGGATACGTCCACCCCTTGGTAGGCCAATTTCTACTAAACTTCGGAGGCTGAACCTGCAAAAAATCTTTAACAGTCTGCATAGACTTAGCCTGGTCTTCCATTTTCTTTAAGACTGCCTCAACAGGTGAACCAAACAACACATCAGATTGTAAAGGAGCATCTAAAATCCTTGTCTTAACATGGTCAGACAAATTCTGATCCCTCAGCCAGGCGTGCCTGCGAAGAACTGACCCAGTAGCAGCCACCCTAGATGAGGCCTGTACAGCATCAAAACCACATTGCAAAGAATGCTAACCCACCTGTTCAGAAACATGTACTAAATCTTGTAACTCTTTACACTCAATACCTTCTGCCAGAGCATCTACCCTAGACTTCAATTGAGATAGCAGATAATTTTGGTATTTCAACATGTGAAACTGGCAATTCAAAGCCCTCATAGCTAGGGTGGAAGTAGTATAGACTTTCTTTCCCCATCTATCCAAAGCCCTGGCCTCTTTATCTGGAGGAACCGGATTTTTAACAACAGAAGCCTTAACACCCTTAGGCCCCTGACTAATAGTTTCTGGGTCCGCCCTAGGACTCTTAAAAAGATACTTATGAGCTTCAGGCACCCTATAATACCTATCCGGCTTAACAGGAGCAGGAGGCAAAGAATCAGGATTAAGAGAAGCCTCCAAACACATCTTCCACAACGTCCAGAACAGGAGGTATAGCCAAAGGCCTATGCTGGGGTAAAACAAAATTCCCTAAGCCTTTTCCTGGAATCAGAGAAGTCCTGACCTTCCCACTTAAAATGCTCCCTCATGGAATGAAGAGTCTCTGAAAAAGAAAAATCTTCAGGAGGAGAAGCAGAAGGAGTAGAATCATCCACATCAGAATCAGAATAAGGAGAATACTCCTGCAAGTCTTCGGCCGAAGACTCTGAAACATCCGAAGCCTGCTCAAAACTCCCCAACTCAGGTTCCACCCTAGGTCTCTTATCAGGAGGGGGCAAAGAACCTCTAATCAAAGAAATCAAATCTTCTGCCATTTTAAGCATATGCTTCTTGGGCACAGAACCTGACGAACTAGGGGTGACACCAACTGAAGCTAAACCCGGCCTGCCTCTGGGAGAAGCCTTGGCAACAGAAGGAGAGGGCCTAACCACCCTAGGAAGGGAAGGGAGTACAGTAACCTGAGAGGCCCCTTCAGCCTGACCTGCCTCCTGACAGGCCACATCCTGCAATAACAAAGTCTCCCCCTGGGACTCCAGAGAAACCTCCGGTGGAACCACCGGCTCCACCGACACCTCTAAAGAACCGGCGTCCGGTACGGATGGTTCTTCTTGCCTAGGCTTAGCTGCTTTGTCCTTGCGCTTCTTGAAGCGGGCGCCGGAGTATCCGACGGCATATTATAATTGCACCGCTCAAGACTAACCTGGCACAATCTAACCTTCTCTTAATAGTGCGCTTATTGAATCTAGCACAAAAGCGACACCCACAACGCCGTGCTCAGGCCCTAAACAAGGAATACATAAAGTATGATAATTTCTATGCGTATCTGCTTCCCACAAGAAATACAGTTATTCACTTTTTCTGACATCCGGTAAACCACTGAGGCAAGAAAAAACTAAAATATTCCCCAACGGGGTACTTAGCCAACTTTGACTCGGTCTGAAACTCCGAATTCGAAAAATCTCAGAACGCCAACCGGCACTCGCAACGCTGCTTCTGCATCGGACCATGCGGCAAAAAAGACTGGGGATATGACGTCGGTCATGCGCATTTGTACCCTGACGTCCTGATGTCAGTCTAATGCACCTTGACCGACGTCAGCCTTATACTTTGATATTCGGGCCGACCGAGGACAGCGGACTACCCCAAGTGTAAGGACTGCAGCAATGTGAGATGAAGAACATCGAATGCAGTGGCCTATCCACTTTGAAATAGTCTGCTCTGAGATGAACTTTCCTTGTGATCCTGCAGCATATGCCACTAGTAATTGCTCTAGCTTTCTGAAACCTTTGGTTCTGTGCAAGTAGAATCTAAGCTGTCTGTGTACGTCCAAAGAATGCAGAACTCTCCCTCTTGTTCTGTGGGATTTGGATAAAAAGTTGGCAGATGAATAGTTTGGTTACGAGCCACACTGGAAACCACCTTAGGTATAAATGTTGGGTTTGTCCTCAGAGAGACCCTGTCTGGATAAAAATGATAAAAGGTTCCACAGCCATGAGAGCCTGTAGCTCTGAAACTCGTCTTTCAGATGTTATTGCTAGCAGCAGAGCTGTTTTTCAAGATAAAAACTTTATATCAGCAGTAGCAGCTGGCTGAAAAGGAGGCAGGATGAGTTTTTCCAAGACATAGTTGAGGTCCCATGCAGGCATTGGTGATCCCGTTGGAGGCCTTCTGGCCTCCAAAATGACATCCATCACAGCTTTACTGAGAGGTGTGTTTTGTATGACTACATCATCTGCCATGCTGCCAGGTTTGAAGTCCTGAGTTGGCTGTGCAGGATCTGTTTGTTTTGCTGGGACAGTAGATGAAGTATTTGAGATAAGGTCCAAGCTGGGCATTGAGACAAGTTCTTTAGGAATGGGTACCAGTACTGGCGGGGCCAGTCTGGGGCAATCCTTATCATTTTTGGTTTCTCCTGTCTGACCTTTAGGAGTACATTGGGGAGGAGAGGCAGTGGGGGGGAAAGGCATATACTGATAGGTTTTTCCAGCTGAAAGACAGGGAGTCCACTTTTCATGCTCGTCTGTGATAACTCCTTGTGCAGAATCTTTTTAGTTGGTAGCTGTGAGGGGAGGCAAATAGATCTATGTCCAGGTATCCCCATTTCCTTGTTATGCTGAAGACTTGTGGATCCAGCTGCCACTCGTGGGGATCCATCAGGTTTCTGCTTAGTTCATCTGCCAGAGTATTTTTCCTTCCTGGCAAGAATTGTGCCTGCAGATGTACTTGGTAAGTTAATGCTGTGTCCCACAAAGTCATGGCTAACCTGCAACGGTGGTAAGAATGTGTGTCCCCCTGCTTGTTTATATACCATATGACCGTGGTGTTGTCCATCTTTATCAGTAGTTGTCCCAGATGAAGTAGGTCCTTGAAGGCTGTCAGGACATTCTGATCAGCTAGCATCTCTTTTTGATTGATATGTAGATGCATTTAGGTTGAGGACCATGTGCCCTGAATGCATCTTCCTGCCATGTGGCCCCCCCCAGGCATAATCTGATGCATCCGTTGCTAGTATCTGCCTGGCTGGGGGTAATGTGAATGGTTGTCCCTTGTTTTGGTAACAAGCCTTTGCCCACCATCAAAATTCCTGTTGTAGGCAGGGAATGAGAGGAATCATTGGTTCCAGGCTGCGGCAATGTTGAGTCCAAACACTTTTTAGGTACCATTGAAGTTTCCTCATATGCAGTCTTACATATGGAATTAGTAGGATGCAGGATGCTATCCAAAGCCTGCAGAATTTTTCTTGCAGATAACTGGGCCTTTGTTGCCAACATTTTGAAATAGGTAGTCAGTTGCCTTTGTTTGTCTGGCATGAGATAAGCCATCTGGGCAGTTGTATTTAAGCTTGCACCCAGGAATATTATCTCTTGAGAGGGTACTAGTTTTGATTTATTTTCGTTGACTGTGTACCCTAGGCATGTTAGAAGTCTCTTCACAAATGACAGATGCTGTAGAAGAATGTCCTTCTCTGCTTGAATTAGACAGTCGTCCAAGTAGGGATATATTTGTATTCCTCTGTCTGCAGAATACAATTACTGGTGCCAGGCACTTTGTAAAGACCCTGGGCACAGTAGATAAGCCAAAGGGCAGTGCAGAGAATTGGTAATGCATTGAGCCAGCCTTGAATCTGAGGTATTTTCTGCATAATTGTCTGATTGGGACATGCAGGTATGCCTCTTTTAGGTCTAGAGTCACCAGCCAAGCGTTCTTGCCCAGCATGGGGCAGAAGCTGCTACAAAGTCATCATCTGGAAGTTTGATATATCCAGGAATGTGTTCAGAATAGACAGGTCCAGTACTGGTCTCCAGGTCTTGTCCTTTCTGGGTACCAGGAACAGTCTTGAGTAAAATCCTTGTCCCTGCTCTTGCTCTGGTACTTGTTGAATGGCCCCCATGTCCATGAGGGATGAGACTTGTTTTTGTGCCTCTGCCCATTGATTTTTTGGCAGATCTGGCCAGCCGTTTGCCTTTGGCAGGGTATGGAAATGGAACTTGGACTCTTGTGACACGATATTTAGAACCCACTTGTCCTGGGTTATAATGTGCCAATTTTGAAAAAAAGTGCTAATTTCCCCCCTAAGGGTGCTGCCAGGAAATAAGTGCTTGGTGCAGGCAGGGGGAAGTCATTGGGACTGTTTCCTGTATGGTTGTGATTTGTCTTCTCCAACTTTGGAGGTAGAAGCACCCCATTGCTTTGACCTGTATGAACCTTGCGCCTGGGAACTGCCTCTAGAGCGTCTGGATCTGCCCCTTTGAGGTCTGTCTGACACAGGAAAGGACCAATTCTTTGTAGGCCAGTGTCTACTAAACCTAGGTGGCTGTACTTGTAAAATATCTTTGACAGTTTGCATAGATTTAGCTTTGTCCTCCATTTTCGTTAATACCTTCTCAGCCTTAACACCAAATAAAGTATCATGCTGTAAAGGTGCATCTAATAATTTAACTTTGACATGATCAGGCAGATTTTGTTCCTTTAACCAAGCATGCCTCCTAATTACAGAACCCATAACTGTGGCCCTGAAGGAGGCCTCTAAAGAATCAAAACCACATTGCAAAGTATGCTTTGCAACTTGTTCAGCTGCATGCAATAAATCCTGCATTCCCTTGTTTTCTGCACATTCAGACTTTAATAACATTTTCTGTTTAAGCAATGCCATGCCATGTTGCTGATATTTGAGCATATGAAACTGACAGTTTAAGGCCCTTATAGCCAAGGTTGCAGATGTGTAAACCTTTTTCCCCATCTATCCAGTGCCCTAGAATCTCGGTCAGAGGGGGTAGGGCTTTTTGCAGTGGAAGCCTCAACTCCTTTGGGACCCTGTGAAATAGTTTCTGGGTATGCAGCAGGGTTTTTAAAAAGAAATTTATGAGAGTCAGGAACCCTATAATATCTGTCGGGCTTAACAGGAGCTGAAGTTAAGGAGTCAGGGGTAAGACTAGACTCCGAAAACACATCTATAATATCTAACACAGGTGGAATGGCAAGTGGCCTGTGTTGAGGTAGTAAAAGGAAATCCCTGAGCCTCTTTTTAGATTCTGAAAAATCTTGGCTTTCCCAGTGGAAATGCTCCTTCATGGTATACAAGGTTTCCCCAAAAGAATAGTCCTCTGGAGGAGAAGCTGAAGGTATAGATTCTTCAGCATCAGAATCCTCATAGGGGGGAAGAGAATATTCCTGATCAGAAGAGGAATCAGAAGAAATAGAGACCTGATCTGAAGATTCATAGTCAGTCTCTTGCCTCGACCTCTTATCAGGAGGGGGATGGGAACCACTGATCAAAGTAATTAAGTCTTCAGACATTTTGAGCATCTGTTTTTTGGGCATAGAGGGTTGTCCACGTGGCTCTTGAGTTTGTTTCTTTGCTTTAGAAGGTGCTTTAGTCTTTGCCTTTGAAGCTGAGGTTGGTTTAATGTAAAGATGTTTAGGTCTGAATACACCCTCAGAAGCCGGTGCCTGCTCAGCGGCTCCGGACCCATCTGAAGGAATAGTATACGAGGCTCCAATACCTTGAGTTTCCAGTGGCATGGCAGACTCCACATGGGAGTCGGTAGCGGGCTGCGACTCTAAAGCAGCAGGCGTCAGGGGCTGCGAAAGCGCCTCACTGAGAACCGGCGACTGGCTTAGGAGAAGCTTCATCATTGGTTTTGGGCCTCAGTTGTCTCTCTCTCCTTTTCTTTGCGTTTTTTGTGAACTCCGGTAGTCAGACGGCTATCCAACGGCATTTCTGGATAATTAAACCGGCGTCCAAAATAGTTTAAAGCAAAATCATACAGACGCTTAATAGTACGTTGGTTAAATCAAGCACAAAATCGACAACCAGCAACGTTGTGATCAGGGCCTAGGCAAGGAATACACTAAGAATGAAAGCCCTTATGAGGTATTTGCTTTCCACAAGAAATACAATTAACTTTTTCTGACATCGGTCTGGAGCAAGAACAAAGTTTCCCCAATGGGGTACTTAGCTTTATCGATGACTCTGGATCTGAAACTCGAACACGAAAATCGCAAGAGTCGGCCGAATGGCACTTGCAAACTGCTTCTGCTGCAGGCATCATGTGGCAAGAAAGACTGAAGAAAATTGCATCGGCCGCATCTTTTATACCCCTGACGTCAGGGAAGGGGCGACAGCAGCTGACGCAGGACCCAGGACTTTGAAATTCAGGCCGACTGAGGGCACCTGCCAGCAGGCTTATCCTAATGTAATGACTGCAGCAGTGAAACACGAAGAATGTCATGGGCATCAGGAGTCCAGATGGATTCGTGGAAAACATCTAGGATTGGGGGGATGGCTAACGGTCTGTGTTGTGGAGTCTCTTTTTAGACTGAGGGTAGTCCTGACTCTACCACTGGAAATGCTCCCTTAAGGTATGCAGGATTTCCCCAAAGGAAAAATCCTCTGGGGGACAGGCTGAAGTAATGGCATCCTCTGCATCAGAATCCTCATAAGTGGAGAGGGGTTGCAAGTCTTCCTATTCAGATGCATCAGATTAATCTGACTCTTGTTCAGACAAACTACAGGGGACAGATCGCGTTTCCTTTTGGAGGGGGTAGCTTGGCTTCCCCTTGAGGGTGGCCACGGTGGTGCAGCGGTTACCGTTGTCACCTCACAGCAAGAGGTTCTCCGGTTCAATCCTCGGCCGGGTGCCTTCTGTGCGAAGTCTGCATGTCCTCCCTGTGGTCTCGTGGGTTTCCTTCGGGTGCTCCGGTTTCCTCCCACATCCCAAAAACATGCTCTAGGTGGATTGGACACTCTAAATTGACCCTAGGTATGACTGTGTGCATGTGTGTGCCTTCCATGGAAGGTTGGGTGCCGGGATGGCAACTTGACACCGTAAAAACTCTACTGCTAATCATGAGCGGACAGGTGATCCGCTGTGGCGACCCCTAACCGGGAAAAGCCGAAAGAAGAAGCTTGGCTTCCCCTGATCATCATGATAAGGTTTTCCGCTATTTTAAGCATTTGAGACGGAGGCATGGTAGTATGTGGCTGAGAGTGGGTCGTCGGTTTCTTGGGTGTGGTTCGTACCCTGGACCTAAGAAACTCGGTAGTTTTAGAAAGAATGGTAGTCATGAAAGAAGACGTCAGTTTGTGTCGAGATTCGGAAGTGCGACGGACTTCCTCGGAAGTCGATGCCTGCTCAGCAGCTCTGGACCCATCCAAGGTTGAGACGACTGCATGATTCTTAGTCGAAGAAGAGTTTTGCAGCACAGCGGACTCTGAAAGGGCCTCGGTAGGGGGCTGTGAATCAACAATATCAGGCATCAGGGGCTGCGAAAGCGCCTCACTGAGGACTGGAGAACTGACAACTAGCTTAACAGAAGTGTTGTCGGTAGGTTTGGACCTACGCGGTCTGTCTTTATCTTTACATTTTTTCAGAAGATCTGCTGTTGGATGGCTTACCGAAGCCATATTGGAATTAGAGGTCTGTAAGTGAAAACATCTGACTACAATAAGGGCCTGACGATGTATAGTTATGGTGTTGAACAAAGCACAGAATCGACAATGGGGGACGTCGTGGTCTGGGCCTAAACAAGTGACGCAGTAAGAGTAGAAGTCTCGGTGTGGTATTTGTTTTCCACAGGCAAAACAATTTTTAACTTTTTCTGACATCGGTTAGTGCAAGAAAAAAGGATCCCCAATGGGGTACTTAGCTTTAGAAGACTTCAACTTCAATTCGGTAGACGAAACACAGATAGCGGCCAATCGGCACTCGTGCAAACTGCTTCTGCTTTGGGCTCCATGGCAAGAAAGAATGATGTAATGGTGTCGGCTGCCTTACTTTATACTACTGTTGACCTGACGTCAGTCCTCAAGCGACAGCAACAGATGCAGAAATACTAAGTCTCTGTTACACGGGCCGACAGAGGGCTACCCTGGCAGGGATAACCCAAATGTGACAACTGCAACAATGAAACACGAAGAACATCCAATGTTGTCTGGGTCAGAAGGGAGTCACCAGTAAGATTTTGGGAAAGTCCCACCTGATCTTATGCAAAACTTGAGGCAACACAGGTGTTGGGCATACAGCAACATTCCCCTCCAAGGAAAAGACTGGGATCCACTTTCCATGTTACAGGACTTGAAACTCAAACAGAAAAGAGGAAGTTGTCTATTCAAAGAGGAGGCAAAAAGATCTATCTGAGGAATACCCCACTGACGGACTATGTCCAGAAACACATTTCTGTGAAGCCTGCATTTGTGAACCTGTTTTCTGGACTTGCTCAAGGAGTCTGCCACTAGATTGTGCTCTGAGGAAATGTAAACTGCCTGAAGAATCACTCGATAACTAAATCACAGACAAGAAGAGCTAATTTGCAAAGAAGATAGGACCTCATGTCCCCCACTGCTTGTTGACATACCACATCACAGTGGTATTGTCTGTGAAGACTTTGAGGTGGCAGGATGGAAAAGTAAATGAAAAGCTTGCACAGCCAGAAGCAGGGCTCTCATCTATTGTATGCTGAAATGGCCTGACCTCTGATGAAGGGGCCAGAGAAAGTAAGTTGTGTACACTTACCATGGGTAATCTGCAGGCAGGTTGCCCTCAGTCGGCCTAATTAACAAAGTCTTGGGTCCTGCATCGGTTGCTGTCCCTTCTTCCATGACGTCAGGTCGTCAGGGGTATAAAACATGCAGACAACGCCATTTTCATCAGTTTTTCTTGCCCCAGATGTCAGGTGCCCCCAAAAAGGTAGCAAAAATATATATATAAAAACTATATATACATGCATCAATATAAACTTTACCTTCATCTACAAGCAAATACACCACATAGGTTGTAGAAGATAGAGAAGGAAAGATAAACTCCAGAATGAAAGAGTAGGCGGGCGGGTAACCTGGACTGCAACAGTGAATACACTCAAACATCTACATTTATGGTAAGTGTACACAACTGTACTATGTTCTTCATGTTTCACTGTTGCAGTCATTACATTTGGGTAGAATCCCAAAGCTATGGATGGGAGGCTGGAGCTAAACAGCATTAGGTGCGGCTATAAGGCCCTGCAGAACTGCAGTAGCAAAGCCTGCCCTGGACTTAAGAGTAGAGAGGCAAATGATAATGCTTTGTAAAGGTGTGAACTGAACTCACAAGTAGCAGCCTCTAGAATGTCTTTGGTTGGTACTCCTCTGAGAAAGGCTGCTGAAGTAGCTGCAGCTCTGGTGTAATGAGACCTAATGCCCTTGGGCACAGGTTTGCTATGGTGTAAGTAGCAAAAACGAATGTAGTGGCTTATCCACTTTGAAATAGTCTGCTTTGAAATAGCCTTTCCTTCTCATCCTGCAGCATATGTCACTAGTAATTGCTCAGTTTTTCTTAGAGCTTTAGTCCTGCCCAAGTAGAATCTTAGCTGTCTGTGTACGTCCAAGGTATGCAGAATTCTCTCCCCCTTGTTCTGTGGATTTGGATAAAAGGTTGGCAGATGAACAGTTTGGTTAAGAGCAACACTGGAAACCACCTTAGGCATAAATGAAGGATTTGTCATCAAAGACTCCCTTGTCTGGGTAAAATATGATAAAAGGCTCCACAGCCATGAGGGCCTGTAGCTCTGAGACTCTTCTTGCTGAAGTAATTGCTAGTAGCAGAGCTGTTTTCCATGATAAGAACTTTATATCAGCAGTAGCAACTGGTTCAAATGGAGGCAGGGTTAGCTTTTCCAACACATAATTGAGGTCCAATGCAGGTATTGGTGATCTTCTAGGAGGCCTTAAATTTTTGGCTCCTCTAAGATACTGCTTTAGTAAAGGATGAGAAAAGATTGTTGGCTCTGTATTGTAATGAGCCGAAATGGCAGAGGCATGGATTTTAATTGATGAGAAAGATAAGCCTTTGTCAAGCATCTCAGTCAAGTATTGTAATATCTGAGGAATATTTGGTTCTGCTGTATCAGTTCCTTGTGCTTGATTCGAAGCACAGAATATCTTCCATTTATCAGCATAAGATTTTCTAGTAATAGGCCTTCTGGCTTCCAAAATGACATCCATCACAGCTTTACTGAGATGTGTTTTTTTGTATAACTACATGATCAGCCATGCTGCCAGGTTCAGTGTCTGGAGTTGATTGTGCAGGATCTGACTGTTCTGCTGGGACAGTAGTTGAGGTCTTTGAGGTAAGGTCCAAGCTGGGTACTGAGACAAGTTCCTTAGGACTGGATAGCAGCATTGGCAGGGCCAGACCAGGGCAATTAGTATCATCTTTGGTTTCTCTTGTCTGACTTAGTAGGACCCTGGGAAGAAGAGGCAGAGGAGGAAAGGCGTAAACTGATAGGTTTTTCCAACTGAAGGATAGGGAGTCCACTTTTCATGCTGGTCTGTGATAAGTCCTTGTGCAGAATCTTTTCAATTGATAATTTTGAGGAGAGGCAAACAGATCTATGTCCAGGCTCCCCCATTTCTTTGTTATCATGCTGAAGACTTATGGATCTAGTTTCCACTCGTGAGGTTCCATAAGGTTTCTTCTTAAATCATCTGCCAGAGTATTTTGTTTTCCTGGCAGGAATTGAGCTTGAAGATGTATTTGGTAGGTCAAAGCTATGTCCCACAGTGCCATGGCTAGTCTGCAAAGGGGGTATACGAGTGCATGCCCCCCTGCTTGTTTATATACCACATAACAGTGGTGTTGTCCGTCTTTATCAATAATTGTCCTGGATGAAGTAAGTCCTTGAAGGCTGTCAGGGCATTTTGAACAGCTAGCATCTCTTTTTGGTTGATATGTAGATGCATTTGTTTTGGGGTCCATATGCCCGGAATGCATCTTCCCGCTATGTGGGCCCCCCAGGCATAATCTGATGCATCTGTTGTCAATGTTTGACTGGCAGGAGGAAGAGTGAAGGCCCATCCCATGCTTTGGTGACATACCTTTGCCCACCATAGAAACTGCTGCTGTAGGCAGGGAATGAGAGGAATCACTGTTTCCAGACTGTGACAATGTTGACTCCATAAACTTTTTTGGTACCATTAAAGTTTCCTCATATGCAGTTTTGCATATGGAATCAGTAGGATGCAGGATGCCATGAAGCCCAAAGCCTGCAGAGTTTGTCTTGCAGATAACTGGGTTTTTGTTGCCATCAGTTTGAAGTAAGTAGTCAGTTGCCTTTGTTTGTCTGCCATGAGATAAGCCATCTGGGCAGTTGTATTCAAGCTTGCACCCAGGAATATTATGTTTTGAGAGGGTACCAGTTGTGATTTCTTTTCGCTTATTGTGTACCCTAGGCATGTTAGAAGCCTTTTCACAAACGCCAGGTGTTGAAGAAGAATGCCTTTGTTCTCTGCTTGAATGAGACAGTCGTCCAAGTAAGGGTATATCTGTATACTTCTTTGTCTGCAAAAAGCAATTACTGGTGCCAGGCATTTTGTAAAGACCCTGGGCGCAGTAGATAAGCCAAAGGGCAGTGCAGAGAATTGGTAATGCATTAAGCCAGCCTTGAGTCTGAGGTATCTTCTGCACAACTGCCTTACTGGGACATGCAGGTATGCCTCTTTAAGGTTTAATGTCACCAGCCAAGCATTCTTGCCCAGCATGGGCAGAAGCTGCTGCAAAGTCAGCATTTTGAATTTTGGAATGCCCAGGTATGTGTTCAAAATCGATAAATCCGGTATTGGCCGCCAAGCCTTGTCCTTTCTGGGTACCAAGTACAGTCGAGCAAAAACCTTGCCTTTTTCCTGTTCTGGTACTGACTGAATGGCCCCCATATCCATGAGGAATGTAACCTGTTTCTGTGCCTCTGCCCATTGATTTTTTGGCAGATCTGGCCAACAATTTGTCATTGGCAGAGTATGGAAATGGAATCTGTATCCCTGTGATACTATGTTTAGCACCCACTTGTCCTGGGTTATTAACTGCCAATTTTGAGCAAAAAGTGCTAATTTTCCCCCCAAGGGTGCTGCCAAAAGTAAGTGCTTGGTGAAGGCAGAGGGAAGTCATTGAGACTGTTTTCTGTAGGTTTGTGCTTTATCTCCTCCAGATTTGGAGGTAGAAGCACCCCATTGCTTTGACCTGTAAGAATCTTGTGCCCAGTATTTGGAACCCTTAGGGCATTTGGATTTGCCCCATTGAGCTCTGTCTGACACAAGAAAGGACCAATTTTTTGTAGGCCAGTGTCTACTGAAACTTTGTGGTTGCACTTGTAAGAAGCCTTTTACGGTTTGCACAGACTTAGCTTTGTCTTACATTTTCTTTAAAACCTCTTCTGCCTTAATACCAAACAGAGTATCATGCTGTAAAGGTGCATCCAGTAATTTAGCTTTAACATGATCAGGCAAATTTTGCTCTTTTAGTCAAGCATGCCTCCTAATCACAGATCCAGTAACTGAAGCCTTGCAAGAGGCCTCTAAGGAAGCAAAACCTCATTGCAAAGTACACTTTCCATCCTGTTCAGCTGCATGCAATAATTCCTGCAATTCTTTATTTTCTGCACATTCAGAAATCAACATCACTTTCTGTTTCAGCAATCCCATAACATGTTGTTGATACTTGAGCATATGAAACTGGCAGTTTAAGGCCCTAATTGCCAAGGAAAGGCTCCACTGCTATAAGAGCCTGTAATTCTGAAATCCGTCTAGCTGAAGTAACTGCTAAAAGAAAAGCTGTTTTCCAGGAGAGAATTTTTAAATCTGCAGTAGCAGCTGGCTCAAAAGGAGGTAGAGTGCGTTTTTCCAAAACGAAATTGAGGTCCCATGCAGGAGCTGGTGCTCTCCTGGGAGGTCTTTAATTTCTGGCCCCTCTGAGGTACTGCTTTAGCAGAGGATGAAAAAAGAGGGGAGGCTCTGTGCTGTAATGAGCTGAAATGGCAGAGGCATGGATTTTTATAGAAGAAAAAGATAGGCCCTTGTGGAGCACCTCAGTTAAATATTGCAGAATCTGAGGAATATTGGGCATTGCTGTGCTTATTTCTTGTGCCTGGTTCCAGGCACAGAATCTTTTCCATTTTTCTGCATAACATTTTCTAGTACTAGGCCTTCTAGCCTCCAAAATGACACCCATCACAGGTTTGCTGAGAGATGTAACTGGTGAAATTAGTTGATTTTCCATGCTTCAAGATTCAGACTTTGTAGCCGAGTGTGCAGAATTTAATAGTTCTGCTGAGACGGTAGGTAAGGTGTCAGAGGCAGGTACCACGGAGGAAGGTGTGACATATTGCGTAGGAGCGGGTACCAGTTTTGGCAAGGCCAGTCCGGAGTAATGAGTATCATTTTTGTTTTTTCCTGTTTGACTTTTAGTAAGACCTTGGAGAGCAGAGGCAGAGGAGGAAAGGCATAGACTGATTTTTCCAGCTGAAGGACAGAGCATCCACTGTCCAAGCCTTTTATGTGATGAATTCTTGTGCAGAATTTGTCCAACTGATAATTCCGGGATGAGGCAAAAAGATCCATGTCTGGGCTCCCCAATTTATGTGTGTCAACATGCTGAAGATTTGTGGATCCAGTTTCCATTTGTGTGGGTCCATAAGATTTCTGCTTAGTGCGTCTACCAGAGTATTTTGCTTTCCTGGCAGGAATTGAGCTTGTAGATGCATTTGGTAAGTCAAGACCGTGCTCCACAATACCATGGCTAGTCTGCAAAGAGGGTAGGAGTGGGTACCCCCCTGCTTGTTTATGTACCACATGACTGTGGTGTTGTCTGTCTTTATCAGTAGTTGTCCTGGATGAAGATAGTCCTTGAAGGCTGTCAGAGCATTCTGTACAGCTAGCATTTCTTTCTGGTTGATATGTAGGTGCATTTGATTTGGGCTCCATTGGCCCTGAATGCATCTCCCTGCCAGATGCATCCCCCAAGCATAATCTGATGCGTCTGTAGTCAGGGTTTGGGCGGCAGGGGGTGGAGTGAATGACAGTCCCTTGTTTTGGTGGCAGGCCTCTGCCCACCATAGGAACTCTAGCTGCAGGCAAGGAATGATAGGAATCATTGTTTCCAGGCTGTGACAATGTTGACTCCATAAGCTTTTTAGGTACTGCTGAAGTTTCCTCATATGCAGTCTTGCATATGGAATTATTGGGATGCAGAAGGCCATGAACCCCAAGGCCTACAGAATTTGTCTTGCAGATAGCTGGGTTTTTGTGGCCACCTGTTTGAATTAAGTCATCAATTGAATTTGTTTTTCTGGCATAAGGTAGGTCATCTGGGCAGCTATATACAAGCTTGCACCCAGGAATGTAATAATTTGAGAGAGTACCAGTTGTGATTTCTTTTCGTTTATGGTGTACCCTAGACAAGTTAGAAGTCTTTTTACAAACGCCAGATGTTTTAGAAGTGTGTCCTTGTTTTCTGCCTAAATTAGGAAAATGTCCAGGTAAGGATAAATTCGAATGTTTCTTTGTCTGCTGAATGTCTCTTTGTCTGCAAAATGCAATTACTGGTGCCAGGCACTTTGTGAAGACCCTGGGCACAGTAGATGAGCCAAAGGGCAGTGCAGAGAATTGGTAATGCAAAAAGCCTGCTTTGAAGCGGAGGTATCTTCTGCAAGATTCCCTGATTGGGATATGCAGGTAAGCCTCTTTTTCAAGTCTAGAGTTACCAACCAGGCATCTTTGCTTATCATAGGCAGCAACTGTTGTAGAGTCAGCATCTTGAATTTCGGAATGTCCAGAAATGTAGTTAGAATGGATAAGTCCAGAATTGGACGCCATGATTTGTCTTTTCTGGGTACCAGGAAAAGTCTTGAATAAAAACCTTATCAGTTTTCCTTTTCTGGTACTGGTTGAATAGTCCCCATATTCATGAGGGACATAACTTGTTTCTGGGCCTCTGCCCACTGATTTGGAGGCAGATCTGGCCATCCGTTTGGGATTGTCAACATGTGGAAATGAAATCTGTATCCCTGGGATACTACATTTAAAACCCACTTGTCCTGGGTAATTAGTTGCCAGTTTCGTGCATGAAGTGCCAGTTTTCCCCCCCAAGGGGCGGCCAAAAGATAAGTGCTTAGTGATTGCAGTGGAAAGTCATTGAGACTGTTTACCGTAGGAAGGTACCTTGCTACTTCAAGATTGGCACCCCCATTGTTTTGTTCTATAAGTTCCTTGTGACTGAAACCTGGAGCCTTTGGAATGTCTTGGTTTGACCTGACCGGCTCTGGCGGGTACTGGAAAGAACCAGTTCTTAGTAGGCCAGTGCTTACTGAACCTGGGTGGCTGCACTTGTAAGAAATCTTTTACAGTTTGCATAGATTTAGCTTTATCTTCCATCTTTTTCAAAACAACTTCTGCCTCATTACCACATAGACTTTCCTGTTGTAAAGGAGCATCCAACAATTTTGCTTTAACATTATGAGGCAGATTTTGCTCCTTGAGCCAAGCATGCCTTCTTATCAAAGATCCAGTTACAGCGGCCCTGCCAGAGGCCTCCAAGGAATCAAAACCACATTGCAAAATATGCTTTCCAACTTGTTCAGCTGAATGCAATAAATCCTGCAACTCTATTTTCCACACAGTCAGAAATCAACATTATTTTCTGTTTAAGTACGCCCATGACATGCTGCTGATATTTAAACATATGAAATTGACAATTTAAAGCCCTGATTGCCAAGGCTGCAGATGTGTAAACCTTCTTACCCCATCTATCCAGCACCCTGGAGTCTCTATCAGAAGGGGTAGGATTTTTAGCAGTAGAAGCCTTAATGCCCTTGGGACCGTGAGAAATGGTTTCAGGGTCAGCAGTAGGGTTTTTAAAGAGGAATTTGTGGGAGTCAGGCACCCTGTAATACCTGTCTGGCTTACTAGGAGTCGGAGGCAGGGAATCAGGAGCCATGCTGGATTCATAGCCAAAGGCCTATGTTGAGGAAGGAGGAGGAAATCCCTAAGCCTCTTTTTAGATTCTGAGAAATCCTGACTCTTCCAGTGAAAGTGTTCCCTTATGGTATGCAAAGTTTAGAAAAGTTAAGAAAGAAGGAATTCTAAGGAATCAAAACCTCATTGCAAAGTACACTTTCCATCCTGTTCAGCTGCATGCAATAATTCCTGCAATTCTTTATTTTCTGCACATTCAGAAATCAACATCACTTTCTGTTTCAGCAATCCCATAACATGTTGTTGATACTTGAGCATATGAAACTGGCAGTTTAAGGCCCTAATTGCCAAGGTTGCAGATGTATAAACCTTTTATCCCCATCTATCAAGTGCCCTTGAATCTCTGTCAGAGGGGGTAGGATTTTTTGCTGTTGAGGCCTTAACTCCCTTTGGACCCTGTGAAATACTTTCAGGATCAGCAGGAGGGTTTCTAAATAAAAATTTGTGCGAGTCAGGGACCCTGTAATATCTGTCAGGCTTACTGGGAGCCGGAGGTAAGGAGTCTGTGGTCAAGCTTGACTCTGAAAACACATCATCCACAATGTCTAAAATGGGGGAGGGGTATGGCTAAAGGCCTGTGCTGTGGGAGAAGGAAATCCCTAAGCCTCTTTTTTGATTTTGAGAAATCTTGACTCTCCCAGTGAAAATGCTCCCTCAAAGTATGCAAGGTTTCTCCAAATGAATAATCCCTCAGGAGGTGATGCAGATGATATAGACCTCCTCTGCATCAGAATCCTCATAGGGAGGTATAGATAATTCCTGAACAGAAGAGGAATCGAAACCTGATCTGAAGATTCATAATCAGTGTCTTGCCTAGGCCTCTTATCAGGAGGGGGATGGGAACCCTTGATCAAGGTAATAAGGTCTTCAGCCATTTTGATCATCTGTTTTTTAGGCATAGCGGCCTGTGCACGTGGCTCATGCGTTGTTTTTTTAGTTTTAGAAGTTGCTTTTGTCTTTGGTTTTGCAGCTGTCGGTTTGAAATAAAAATGTTGAGGCCTGAATACACCCTCAGAAGCCGGTGCCTGCTCAGCGGCTCCAGACCCATATGAGGGAGATACATCCGTGGGTCCAATACTTTGAGTATCTCGCTGCGTGCCGGACTCCACATAGGTCACGGTAAGGGCATGCGACTCAAAAGTAGTGGGCATCAGGGGCTGCGAAAGTGCCTCACTGAGTACCGGCGAACTGGAAACTGGCTTAGGAGAAACTTTGTTGTCGGTTTTGGACCTCGACTGTCTGTCTCTGTCCTTTTCTTTGCGTTTTTTATGTACTCCGGTAGTCGGACTGCTATCAGACGACATTTCTGGGAAGTTAAATCTGTTTCCAAAATTCTGTGAGGCATAGATATACCGACGCATAATAGTGCGTTGGTTAAATCTAGCACAAAACCGACAGCCAGGCACATTGTGATCAGGGCCTAGGCAAGGAATATAGTATAAATGGAAATCCTTATCAGGTATTTGCTTCCCACAAGTAATACAATTATTAACTTTTTCTGACATCGGTATGGAGCAAGGAAAAGTTTCCCCCAACGGGGTACTTAGCTTTAGTGAAGACTTCGGTTCTGAAACTCAAACTCGAATATTTCAGGAGTCGGCCGACCGGCACTTGGAAATGCTTCTGCTTCGGGCACTGCGCGGCAAGAAAGACTAAAGAAAATGGCATCGGCTGCATGTTTTATACCCCTGATGACCTGACGTCATGGAAGAGGAGACATCAACCGACGCAGGACCCAAGACTTTGGAATTCAGGCTGACTGAGGGCAACCTGTCAGCAGATTACCCAAATGTAATGACTGCAACAGTAAAACACGAAGAACATCCAGGACTGCAACAGTGAATATACTTGAACATCTACATTTATGGTAAGTGTACACAACTGTACTATGTTCTTCGTGTTTCACTGTTGCAGTCATTACATTTGGGTAGATTCCCAAAGCTATGATTGGGAGGATGGATTTATACAGAATTAGGAGCAGCTATAAGGCCCTGCAGGACAGCAGTGGCAAAGCCAGCTCTGGATTTAGAGAAGAGAGGTAAATGGTAATGTTTGGTGAACGTATGAACTGAGCTCCAGGTAGCAGCTTCTAGAATGTCTCTGGTAGGAACCCCTCTGAGAAAGGCTGCAGAAGTAGATGCAGCTCTGGTGGAATGAGATCTGATCCCCTTGGGGATAGGTTTACCATGGTGCACATAGCATAAACAAATACAATGGCTTATTCATTTAGAAATAGTCTGCTTTGACATAGGTTTTCCCTCTGCCCATGTAGCAAAAGACACCAATAGTTGCTCAGATTTTCTTAAAGGTTTTGTCCTGTTAAAGTAGAATCTAAGTTGTCTGTGCACATCCAATGAATGCAGAATCCAATCATCCTTGTTTTGTGGGTTGGGAAAGAAAGGTGGCAGATGAATGGTCTGATTAAGAGCCACACTGAATACTACCTTAGGCATGAAAGATGGATTGGTCCTGAGAGCCACCCTGTCCAGATGAAAAATAATGAAAGGCTCCACTGCCATAAGAGCCTGTAATTCTGAAATCCGTCTAGCTGAAGTAACTGCTAAAAGAAAAGCTGTTTTCCAGGAGAGAATTTTTAAATCTGCAGTAGCAGCTGGCTCAAAAGGAGGTAGAGAGCGTTTTTCCAAAACAAAATTGAGGTCCCATGCAGGAGCTGGTGCTCTCCTGGGAGGTCTTTAATTTTTGGCCCCTCTGAGGTACTGCTTTAGCAGAGGATGAAAAAAGAGGGGAGGCTCTGTGCTGTAATGAGCTGAAATGGCAGAGGCATGGATTTTTATAGAAGAAAAAGACAGGCCCTTGTGGAGCACCTCAGTTAAATATTGCAGAATCTGAGGAATATTGGGCATTGCTGTGCTTATTTCTTGTGCCTGGTTCCAGGCACAGAATCTTTTCCATTTTTCTGCATAACATTTTCTAGTACTAGGCCTTCTAGCCTCCAAAATGACAACCATCACAGGTTTGCTGAGAGATGTAACTGGTGAAATTAGTTGATTTGCCAAGCTTCAAGATTCAGACTTTGTAGCGGAGTGTGCAGAATTTAATAGTTCTGAGACCGTAGGTAAGGTGTCAGAGGCAGGTACCATGGAGGAAGGTGTGACATATTGCGTAGGAGCAGGTACCAGTTTTGGCGAGGCCAGTCCGGAGTAATGAGTATCATTTTTGTTTATTCCTGTTTGACTTTTAGTAAGACCTTGGAGAGCAGAGGCAGAGGAGGAAAGGCATAGACTGATTTTTCCAGCTGAAGGACAGAGCATCCACTGTCCAAGCCTTTTTTGTGATGAATTCTTGTGCAGAATTTGTCCAACTGATAATTCCGGGATGAGGCAAAAAGATCCATGTCTGGACTCCCCCATTTATATGTGTCAACATGCTGAAGATTTGTGGATCCAGTTTCCATTTGTGTGGGTCCATAAGATTTCTGCTTAGAGCGTCTACCAGAGTATTTTGCTTTCCTGGCAGGAACTGAGCTTGTAGATGCATTTGGTAAGTCAAGACCGTGCTCCACAATACTATGGCTAGTCTGCAAAGGGGGTAGGAGTGGGTACCCCCCCCTGCTTGTTTATGTACCACATAACTGTGGTGTTGTCTGTCTTTATCAGTAGTTGTCCTGGATGAAGATAGTCCTTGAAGGCTGTCAGAGCATTCTGTACAGCTAGCATTTCTTTCTGGTTGATATGTAGAGGTGCATTTGATTTGGGCTCCATTGGCCCTGAACGCATCTCCCTGCCAGATGCGCCCCCCAAGCATACTCTGATGCGTCTGTAGTCAGGGATTGGGCGGCAGGGGGTGGAGTGAATGACAGTCCCTTGTTTTGGTGGCAGGCCTCTGCCCACCATAGGAACTCTAGCTGCAGGCAAGGAATGATAGGAATCATTGTTTCCAGGCTGTGACAATGTTGACTCCATAAGCTTTTTAGGTACTGCTGAAGTTTCCTCATATGCAGTCTTGCATATGGAATTATTAGGATGCAGAAAGCCATGAACCCCAAGGCCTACAGAATTTGTCTTGCAGATAGCTGGGTGTTTGTGGCCACCTGTTTGAAGTAAGTCATCAATTGAATTTGTTTTTCTGGCATAAGGTAGGTCATCTGGGCAGCTGTATACAAGCTTGCACCCAGGAATGTAATTATTTGAGAGAGTACCAGTTGTGATTTCTTTTCGTTTATGGTGTACCCTAGACAAGTTAGAAGTCTTTTTACAAACGCCAGATGTTTTAGAAGAGTGTCCTTGTTTTCTGCCTGAATTAGGCAAATGTCCAGGTAAGGATAAATTCGAATGTTTCTTTGTCTGCAAAATGCAATTACTGGTGCCAGGCACTTTGTGAAGACCCTGGGCACAGTAGATGAGCCAAAGGGCAGTGCAGAGAATTGGTAATGCAAAAAGCCTGCTTTGAAGCGGAGGTATCTTCTGCAAGATTCCCTGATTGGGATATGCAGGTAAGCCTCTTTTTTAAGTCTAGAGTTACCAACCAGGCATCTTTGCTTATCATAGGCAGTAACTGTTGTAGAAGCAGCATCTTGAATTTTGGAATGTCCAGAAATGTAGTTAGAATGGATAAGTCCAGAATTGGACGCCATGATTTGTCTTTTCTGGGTACCAGGAAAAGTCTTGAATAAAAACCTTGTCCGTTTTCCTTTTCTGGTACTGGTTGAATAGTCCCCATATTCATGAGGGACATAACTTGTTTCTGGGCCTCTGCCCACTGATTTGAAGGCAGATCTGGCCATCCGTTTGGGACTGTCAACATGTGGAAATGAAATCTGTATCCCTGGGATACTACATTTAAAACCCACTTGTCCTGGGTAATTAGTTGCCAGTTTCATGCATGAAGTGCCAGTTTCCCCCCCAAAGGGGCGGCCAAAAGATAAGTGCTTGGTGATTGCAGTGGAAAGTCATTGAGACTGTTTACCGTAGGAAGCCACCTTGTTACTTAAAGATTGGCACCCCCATTGTTTTGTTCTATAAGTTCCTTGTGACTGAAACCTGGAGCCTTTGGAATGTCTTGGTTTGACCTGACCGGCTCTGGGGGGTACTGGAAAGGACCAGTTCTTAGTAGGCCAGTGCCTACTGAACCTGGGTGGCTGCACTTGTAAGAAATCTTTTACAGTTTGCATAGATTTAGCTTTATCTTCAATCTTTTTCATAACAACTTCTGCCTTATTACTACATAGACTTTCCTGTTGTAAAGGAGCATCCAACAATTTTGCTTTAACATTATGAGGCAGATTTTGCTCCTTGAGCCAAGCATGCCTTCTTATCACAGATCCAGTTACAGCGGCCCTGCAAGAGGCCTCCAAGGAATCAAAACCACATTGCAAAGTATGCTTTCCAACTTGTTCAGCTGAATGCAATAAATCCTGCAACTCTATTTTCTACACAGTCAGAAATCAACATTATTTTCTGTTTGAGCAAGCCCATGACATGCTGCTGATATTTAAACATATGACATTGACAATTTAAAGCCCTGATTGCCAAGGTTGCAGACGTGTAAACCTTCTTACCCCATCTATCCAGCACCCTGGAGTCTCTATCAGAAGGGGTAGGATTTTTAGCAGTAGAAGCCTTAACGCCCTTGGGACCGTGAGAAATGGTTTCAGGGTCAGCAGTAGGGTTTTTAAAGAGGAATTTGTGGGAGTCAGGTACCCTGTAATACCTGTCTGGCTTACTAGGAGTTGGAGGCAGGGAATCAGGAGCCATGCTGGATTCATAGCCAAAGGCCTATGTTGAGGAAGAAGAAGGAAATCCCTAAGCCTCTTTTTAGATTCGGAGAAATCCTGACTCTCCCAGTGAAAGTGTTCCCTTATGGTATGCAAAGTTTCTCCAAAAGAAAAATCCTCAGGAGGAGAAGCAGAAGGGATGGAATCTTCTGCATCAGAATCCTCATAAGGTGGAATAGACAATTGCTGATCAGAAGAGGAATCACAAGAAATAGAAACCTGATATGATGATTCAAAGTCAGTGCCTTGCCTAGGCCTCTTAGAAGGAGGGGGATGGGTACTCCTGATCAAGGTAATTAAATCCTCAGCCATTTTGATCATTTGTTTTATAGGCATAAAAGCCTGTGCACGTGGCCCAAGCGTCATTTTTTTTTATTCACAGAAGTTGATTTTGGCCTTAGTTTTGAAGATGGCGTCGGTTTAAAATACAAACCTTTAGGCCTGAAAACACCCTCAGAAGCTGGTGCCTGCTCAGTGGCTCCAGACCCATCTAAGGTAGAGACATCTGCGGGTTCAATACTTAAAGTGTCTCGCGGCATACCAGACTCAGAATGGGTCTCAGTAGAGGCCTGCGAATCAAAAGTACTGGTTATCAGGAGCTGCAAAAGCACCTCACTGAGTACCAGCGAACCGGCGACTGGCTTAGGAGAAGCTTCGTCTTCGGTTTTGGACCTTGACGGTCTGTCTCTGCCGTTTTCTTTGCAGTTTTTAGGTATTCTGGCAGTTGGATTGCTAACAGATGACATTTCAGGATAGGTAAATCTTGAGCCAAAATATTTTGATGCAAAAATATACTGACGCTTAACAGTGCGTTGATTAAATTTAGCACAAAACTGACAGCAAGGCACATTGTGGTCAGGGCCTAGGCAAGGAATACAGTAGAAATGAAAATAAATCCTTATGAGGTATTTGCTTCCCACAAGTAATACAATTAACTTTTACTAACATCGGTAAGGAGCAAGAAAAAGTTTCCCCAACGGGGTACATAGCTTTAGGTTGAAGACTTCAGTTCTGAAACAAGAAAACAAAAATTTCAGGATTTGGCCGACTGGCACTTGCAAACTGCTTCTGCTTCGGGCACCACACAGCAAGAAAGACTGATGAAAATGGAGTCGGCTGCATGTTTTATACCCCTGATGACCTGACGTCATGGAAGAAGGGACAGCAACCGACGCAGGACCCAAGACTTTGTTAATCAGGCCGACTGAGTGCAACCTGCCAGCAGATTACCCAAATGTAATGACTGCAACAGTGAAAAACGAAGAACATCCTGGACCCTTAGAGGGCCACAAGAAGCTCCCCACCCAAAATCTGAGGCATAAGTGGACATTTCCTGAAAAGGACTCTGAGCCTGGAAGGGAAGCCCTGGATTAGAAGAGAGCTGTGGAATCCACCATGGAAGCTCAAGTTTGAGACAAGGAAGAAAAGCAACAGGGAACTACAGGGTGTGGCAATGGTGAAGCCACACTAATGTAAGGTACCACTAAAATTTCCTCATATGGAGCCTGGCAAGAGGAAGCATGGGAATAGTGGAATCCATGAATCACAGAGCCCTGAGAAATTCCCTAGCAGTCAGAGAAGAGACAGGAAGAAGGTCGTCAGAGACAGAACCTTGGGAAGAAGAGATATCTGGGGGAAGAAGCGATACCAGCATGGGAAAAGTCTGAAGCCTGCATCCAAGAAAAACATGATCCCGGGAAGGCATCAAAACTGATTTCTTGAGATTTATGGTGAAGCTCAGACTGTGTAAAAGACGAGTGGTAAAATGGAGATCCTGCAAAAGAGTGCTGGGAGAAGGAACTTGAATGAGCAGTTCATCCAGATAGGGAAAAATATGCACCCCCAAAGCCTGCAATGACAAGAGCAAGGCATTTGCTGAATATGTCTGGGGCAGTACAAAGACCAAAAAGTAAACCAGACAACTGAAAACACTAGGAAGAAACAAAGAAATGTAAAAATGTCCTGACCAGTGGGTGGTATGTGAAGGTATGCATCCTTGAGGTCTAGAGAAACCAAAAAGGCCTAGGGAAGAAGAGAAGGAAACGAGGTCTAGAGGCAACATCCAGAAAGAAGGAACCTTAAGAAAAGTGCCGAGTATAAAAATATCCAGGATTGCTCTCCATGTGGCCTCCTTAAAAAGGAACTAAAAACATTCTGGAGTAAAATCCCTTTCCCACTTGGGTGGGCGAAATGAGCTGAATGGTGCACTGATCCAAAAGGAATTGCAGAACCTCGGGGAAATGAAGTAGCTGCTCTAGAGAAGGTTAAAGAATGGCAGACGGGGGGGGGGAGAGATTTCCAAACCATGAAATACCCTCTGACGAACAACAGATAGCACTCAAGAACCTGAAGTGATCTGACACCAATTTGGAAGCATTAGAGAAAGATGGAGATACAGTGGAACCTGGCCAAGGGGAGGTGAAGGTCAAACATCATATTGGAGACAGATTTGTCTTGAAAAGAATGCATCTGAGAGGAAGGGGTCTGACTGGACTTAGCAGGAGGAATGTGTCCAGATTCCTTCTTACCTTTAGGAGGGTGAAGAGTCTGCCTATGAACAAAGGCACACCTGGAAGGGTAACCCCCTCTGGAATTTGAGGTTAGGGGAGACAAAAAAAATGTCTGAGTTCCTGCACGGCCTTATCCTTATCCTGGAGGGACTTAAATAGGTCAGCAGTAGTTGTCCCAAAAAGATTTCTGTTATCCAGAGAAGCATTCAACAACTTTGCTTTAACATCATCAGGTAAAACCACAAGCAGTAGACAAGAATAGCACCTAATTAGAGAACCAAAGGCAGCAGCCCTGGAGGAGGCATCAGCTGCATCATAGCTGCACTTTACAGAGTGATGGGCAACTTGGGAAGTGGACTCCAGCAGGGAAACAACAGAAGCCTTCCCATCAGAATCAGGAAGGTTAGACACCAACTTAGTTGCATGAGAAAACACAGCCAAAACATACCCGGTCATGTGGATCTGCTAATTAATAGCCCTAAAAGGCAGCAGTATATACTTTCTTACTCAGCCTTTCCATAGCTTGATTGTCCTTATCTGAAGGAAGGAGCTTAGTAGATGGCAACAGTGTAGAAAGTATATCAGAGTAAACTGAAACCAGTGTAAGATAAGGACACACACAGATTTGCAAACCTCAGGCACCTTGTAAAACCTGTCAGGTTTCTTAGGAGCTGGAGGCTAAGTGTCAGAAGCAGCAGTAAAGGTGTCCCGAAGGGCTGCCAAAGCAGAAGAACAGCAGACAGCCTGGGAGACTCCATTTACAAGAGCTCATAATACCTCTTTGGATGTCAGAGACCTGAAAGCAACCTCACTTAAAATACTCCATCATGCAGACAATAGTATCCCCAAAAGTTAACTTCCAAGGGGGAATGTAGACTCAAAGAATCCTCTTCCTCTGAACCAAAGTCTAGAGGAAAAGGGGGAATCCAATTCCCTAGGCCTCTTAAAAGGGGTGGACAAATCAGGGAGGGGCAGAGACTGACACCTCCTGAGGAGGCTTCAAGGCTATTAAAGCATTGAACAGACCCCAGAGAGTAAAATCCTGCCATTCACACTGGAGATCTTTAGCAACAGGGGAAATTTTGGTTTTCTGATTTTCTTATGCAGGATGTCCGCCTTAAGTACCCTCGAGGTTCAGATCCCTGGTGAGATTCAATAATGGTAGCCTGCATCTCCTCCCTCACTAAAATCTGAGGAATCCCCTTAGTCCCTCAGAAATAATCAGCCAACCCCCTGGTGCAGACACTGGAAAAGCCTCTAAGGATGTACAAGAGTTCAGATCCATGCTAGCTTTTGACAGGGTTGTGGCAGGCATATTAGAGACAAGCTTCAGGCAGTCTTCAGATCTTTCACTAGCTACTAGAGAGACCTCCGGGGGAACAGAAGAGCTACCAAATCAGACCTGATTTTTTTGACTACCTTCTTGGCAGATAGCTGGCCCTCTGGACAAGAGGATTCTACCATAGCACCCCGAGGCAACAGAGTAAGTCAATGGTTCTCAATATATATATATATATATATATATATATATATATATATATATATATATATATATATATATATATATATATATATATATATATATATATATGTATGAATAAGTAAGATAAATGACTGCATAGGGTCTTGGGCACAAACTTGACAGACAGTGCAGATCATTCAGATAGGGAAGAAGATACTGGAAGAAGAATGTCAGAGACAGAACCTTGGGAGGAGGAAAAGAAAAAAAAAACACTGGTCATGACTGTCTATATGGGGAGTCTGCCTCCCACAATAACATTTTCCCTTCCTGGATGACATGAACACAAATACCAGACAAAATTGAAAAAAAAAAAGAGAGAAGAATCCCCATCACAGCACTGATCTGGAAGCAGCTTAGTAACCAGCACAGCAGAAGGGCGTACAGACACGTTTGCTAATGGCTTTTGGACTGGCGGCAAAGAAGTTCCGAGTGTTTGCATCTGTGTATCACCTTTATGCCTTACGTGGGGGGCATACATGTGATGTAAGGCACCTATACAATTTAAAGGCTTTGGTATACTGGCCAGACATTCAGCTATCCTTGGCAGAAGATCCCTTATGTAAAGAATACTGCAACAGTAATATGGAAGATCATCTACAGAGAACATTTAATCATCCTTCCTCAAGAGAGGCACTATGGCCTGTACCATGACCATCCAGAATTTAGTCTGTTTGACAAATTGATTGAGGTGGCTGAGGTCCTCTGTCTTCTTTGGAACTAAAAAGAAGCTGGAATAGACTCTGGATTCTAACTGGTCGGGGGGGGTGGCTGTTGGATGACTCCTTTGTCTAGCAAATTTGACACTTCTGTTGCAGCAGGTTCCGGCTGACTGGGTGGAGTATCAGCAATCTTCAATCTTTTCTTTGGGGGAATACAAAAAAGGGTATGGGATAGCCTCTGGTGATTATCCCAAACACCCATGAACTGGAAGTTATAGTTTGCCAGGCTTGAAAATGTAAGGATAAGCATCCCCTGATTGCTTCAATAATGCAGCAGCTAGGTAACCCTTCAAGGATGCTGGTACCATTTCTCAGTTAAAGGACCACGGAAAAGTACAGTTTTGTACCTACCATAAATGTAGATGTCCGATAGATATGCAACTGCAGTCCTGACATATGGGTTGTCCTGCCTCAGGCAGCCCTTCGGTCGGCCGGATTCCAAAGTCTGGGTCCAGCGTCGGCTGATGTCACCTCTTCCCTGACGTCAGAGTGACTGGGGTATAAAAGCATCAGCCGGCGCCATCTTCTTCAGTGTTTCTTGCCCCAGATGCTAGGTGCCCTCCAAGGAAGGCTAAATTTAGAGAATGGATAAAACATTCCAGACATGCACAACAGTAATCAACAGATACACCATAACAGATATCCCCAGCTAATTTTAGAAAGGGGGAGTGGACGCTAAAAAAGAGAAAAACAGAGGGGTAGGAGGGAGGGAAAACCTGACTGCAGTTGCATATCTATCGGACATCTACATTTATGGTAGGTACAAAACTGTACTATGTCCTTCAAGAATGCAACTGCAGTCCTGACATATGGGTTGAATACCATAGCCAAGCTGGGGGTGGTAGGATCTAAGATAAGGATGGTGTAGCTAAAATGCCCTGCAGGACTGCAGAAGCAAAGCCTGCTCGGGATCTGGAATATAAAGGCAGGTTGTAATGTTTGGAAAATGTATGCATGGAGCTCCATGTAGCAGCTTCTAGAATGTCCTTTGTAGCCACCCCTCTTAGAAAGTCTGTGGAGGTGGCTGTAGCTCTGGTGGAGTGTGGCCTGATATTGGCTGGCACACCTTTTCCATGGAAAGAGTAGCAGAATCTGATGCAGTTTCCAATCCATTTTGAAATTGTTTGGAAATTGCCTTTCCTTGTATTCCAGCAGCGTAAGCTACAAATAGCTGGTCAGACTTTCTGTTGGCCTTTGTTCTGTCCAAGTAGTAGCGCAATTGCCTGTGTATGTCCAAAGTGTGCAGAAGCTTTTCTCCTTTATTTTGAGGATTGGGAAAGAAAGTAGGCAGGTGAATTGCTTGATTTAGAGAAACCCTGGATATCACTTTTGGCATGAATGAAGGATTGGTTCTTAAAGAGACTCTGTCCTGATGGAAAATGAGAAATGGAGGTACTGCCATGAGGGCTTGTATCTCAGAGACTCTTCTTGCTGAAGTAATTGCCAACAGGAAGTTTTCCAGGAGAGAAATTGCAATTCTGAAGATGCTGCTGGCTCAAAAGGAGGAAAAGTTAATTTTTCCAAGACAAAGTTGAGGTCCCATGCAGGCACTGGTGGTTTTCTTGGAGGTTTAATATTCTTTATCCCTCTTAGAAACTATCTTAGCAAAGGATGTGAAAACACAGGTGGATCACAGTTGTATTTTGCTGAAATTGCTAAAGCGTGTATCTTTATGGAAGAATATGAAAGGCCATTGTGAAGCATTTCTGCCAAGTATTCTAGTATCTGAGGGATGCTCATTACTGATGCATCCTGACCCTTGCTGGCATTCCAGATGTTGAATCTCTTCCATTTGGCTGAATAAGTTTTCCTGGTGGAAGGCCTGCGTGCTTCCAGTAAGATCTCTTGAACTTTTTTGGAGAGAGAGAGAGAGATATGGGGAGAAGTCATGGGACCCTCCAGGCTGCCAGTTGCAATGTTTGCAGGTTGCGATGAACAGTCCTGAAATTGTGCTGAATTATAAGCAGAGGCCATTGAGGCAGGAGCCACGGCTTGGTGCGAGTTATGCTCCTTAGTAATGGATACCAGTGCTGTCTTGGCCAGTCTGGAGCTATCAAAATGCCTTTCGGTTGTTCTGCTTTTATCTTCAGTAACACCTTGGTCATTAATGGTAGAGGTGGAAATGCATAGACTGTTACAGAATTCCAGCTGAAGGAGAGCGCATCCATTCTCCAGGCTTGAGGATGGTGTGTCCTTGAGCAGAACTTCTTCAGTTGATGATTGAGGTGTGAGGCAAAGAGATCTATGTCCAGCCTTCCCCATGCATGAGTTATTTGTAAAAAAATGTCTGGATGCAACATCCATTCGTGCGGGTACATAGTGTTTCTGCTTAGACTGTCCGCCAGAACATTGTCTTTCCCTGGGACAAACTGGGATTGCAACTGTATGTTCAGTTTCAGGGACTTTTCCCAAAGAGTCATTGTTAGTCTGCAGAGGGGGTAAGAATGGGTGCCTCCCTGTTTGTTTATGTACCACATAACAGTGGTGTTGTCTGTCTTTATTAGCAGATGACCTTGCTGAAGAAATTTTCCAAAGGCCTCGATTGCATGAATCACTGCCAACATCTCTTTTTGATTGATGTGCAGATGCAATTCTCGGGGTGCCCATTGCCCTTAAATGCATCTGCCCTCCATGTGCACCCCCCATCCATGATATGAGGCGTCTGTTGTAATGGTTTGGCTTGCTTGAGGTTTGTTGAAAGACATGCCTTCGTTTAGCTGGCTTGCTTGTGCCCACCACAAAAATTCATTTTGTAGACATGGAATGAGTGGAATAATTGCTTCTAAGGCGTGGCTGTGTTGAGACCATAAACTTTTTAGGTACCATTGTAGTTTTCTCATGTGTAGTCTTGCCTGTGGAATCAGAAGAATGCAAGATGCCATGAAACCCAGGGCCTGCAGGATTTTCCTTGCAGTCATCTGGGTGTGCTTTGCTAGGCTTTTGAAGTAATCTGGTAATTGTTCTTGTTTTTCTTCTGTGAGGAAAGCCATTTGTGAGTTTGTGTCCAGTTTGGCTCCTAGAAAAATTATTTGTTGGGATGGCAGTAGTCTTGATTTTTGAATGTTGACTGTGTATCCCAAAGCCTGTAGTAAGTGAATGACATAGTTCCAAGTTTCTTATCAAGGCTTGCTTGCTGTCCACTTGTATAAGGCAGTCGTCCAGGTAAGGGTATATTTGTATCCCCTGCAGTCTGCAATGTGCAGTTACTGATGCCAGGCATTTCATGAATACTCTGGGCGCAGTAGATAAGCCAAAAGGCAATGCTGAGAATTGATAATGCTCTGACCCTGCAAGAAATCTGAGGTATCTTCTGCAGCTGTGTCTGATTGGGACATGCAGGTATGCCTCCTTGAGGTCAAGAGTAACCAGCCAAAACCCCTTGCCCAGCATGGGAAGAAGTTGCTGTAACGTCAGCATTTTGAATTTTGGCACAATGAGAAAAGTGTTTAGAGCGGACAAGTCCAGTATAGGTCTCCATTGCTTTTCTTTTCTTCGAACAAGGAACAGTCTTGAGTAGAATCCCTGGCCTTGTTCCTGAGGAAGAACCCTTTCTATTGCATTGATTTGTAGCAGCTTTGAAACTTGTATGAGTGCCTCTGCCCTTTGATGTTGTGGCAGGTTTGGCATGCCTTGTCTTGTTGGTAAGGTATGGAAGTGGAACCTGTAACCTTTGTCTATTATGTCCAAAATCCATTTGTCCTTTGAAAAACGTGCCAATTCTTTGAAAATAAAGATAATTTTCCGCCTAAAGGTGCTTCTCTTTGAGCCTTGGTCGGCAATGTCAAAGTCAAGTCATTGTGATTGCCCCTGTGGAGCAGTAGAAGTCCCTGCGCCACTTCTCTGATTAGTTGGTTGCCATTGGCGGCCCCTGTAGGAGCCTCGGTATTGCCCTCTACCTCGAGCACTCCTGATTTTTCCCCTTTGGAACTTGTCAGTGTCTGGAAAGGACCAATTCTTCGAAGGCCAATTCCTACTGAACCTTTTTGGCTGAACCTGGAGGAAATATTTGACTGTTTGTGCTGATTTAGCCTTTTCCTCAATTGATTTCAACACACCCTGTGCATTAGCACCAAATAGCTTGTCTTTTTCCAGAGGAGCATCTAGAAGCTTAACTTTAACATGTTCTGGCAATGTCTGTTCTTTCAACCAAGCATGTCTACGTATGACGGCCCCTGTCATAGCTGCCCTACATGAAGCTTTCAATGCATCATAACCACACTGAAGAAAATGATTGCTAACCTGCTGAGAATTATGAACCAAATCCTGCAAGACATTTCTATCTAAAGGCTCAGGAGAGGCTAACTTTTTCTGCAAATCATCCATCAAGAAATCCTGATACTGAAACATACGAAAAAGACAGTTAAGTGCCCTCATGGCAAGGGTGGATGAGGTATAAACTTTTTTACCCCACCTCTCCAGGGACCTAGATTCCCTGTCCACGGGCAAAGGATTTTTGGCCGTGGAAGTGGCCACTCCTTTGGGCCCCTGAGAAATAGTTTCTAGATCAACAGAGTGGGCCTTAAAGAGATGTTTATGCATTTCAGGAACCCTGTAATATCTGTCTGGCTTGACAGCGGCAGGAGGGAGAGAATCAGGAGAAGTACTGGAGTCTGAGAACATATCATCCAATACATCTAATCCGAAGCCTTTTCCTGGAGTCGGAGAAATCCTGGCCCTGCCACTGAAAATGCTCTCTCATGGAGTGGAGAATTTCCCCGAAAGAAATATCCTCAGGAGGAGAGGCAGAGGGAATGGATTCATCAGCATCAGAATGCTCGTAGGCCGGGAAGGATTCTTCCTGGGAATCTGAAAGGCCTGACTCACCAGAGGCTTTGTCTGAGGAAAGGGTATCTGTCTGCTCAACCCTAGGCCTTTTGTCTGAAGGCGGCTGAGAACCTCTGTCTGGATGAGCCTGAGCACCCCTGATTAAAGAAATTAGATCTGCAGCTAAAGTCATGATCTGTTTATCAGAAGTGGGACCCTGAGAAAAAGATTTAGGAGGGTGAGACTTAGCCTGGATGGCAGCCTTAGCACGTGTGTAGGCCTTGATGGACATATACACAGGAGGCCTAGCTGCCCCACGTGCTGGAGTGACTTTGTCCACCGGTATGGTGTCAGGCAAAACTTGGGCTTCGGTATCAGGAGGAAAATCAACAACCAGCACCGGGGAAGCCTCCGGGACCGAAGCGTGTGGTAAAGCGGTGTCGTCTGCCTGGAGCGGTTGAATTACCGCCTCTGTAGAGACCGATGCACTCGCGGTAGGCTTTAGCGTGGTGTCAGTGGAAGTCGCGGGCCGCGAATGTCGGTCCCGGTCCTTCCGTTTTTTGGAAATATGTGCTGTCGGTAGTCCCGACGGCATGACATAGGAGTAATTTTCTCCAAAAAAGTCTTCAGCAAATTCTGCCCGGCGCCTAAGTGTGCGCTTATTGAAGCAAGCACAGGCAGCACAGGCCGAGACATTGTGGTCTGGGCCGAGGGAGGGAAGGCAGTAAGAGTGGAAGTCCTTATGAGGTATTTGTTTACCACAAGACAAACAATTATTAACTTTTGCAGTTTTATCTGACATCGGCTGAGGCAAGAAAAGGTTCCCCAACGGGGTACTTAGCTTTTTGATGACTTCGGATCTGAAAACACAGGAGCTGGCCGACCGGCACTTGCGAACTGCTTCTGCTTAGGGCACCACGCGGCAAGAAAGACTGAAGAAGATGGCGCCAACTGATGCTTTTACACCCCAGTCGCTCTGACGTCAGGGAAGAGGCGACATCAGCCGACGCTGGACCCAGACTTTGGAATCCGGCCGACCGAAAGGCTGCCTGAGGCAGGACAACCCATATGTCAGGACTGCAGTTGCATTCTTGAAGGACATCCCTGGTTCTGCAGTCCACTTCTGCCTCTTGCGTGATGTCTATTTGCACTGCCTCCTCTTCCACTTATGCCGCAGAGGTCTACCTCTAGGAGTGTTATGGTGAAAACCCTGTGATTTACTAAACCACATTTTCTAACCTTGCCTTTGATTCCTGCAAGATCTTTTTTGGAGGGGGGACAGATTCTTATGACAGACAGGGCCTCACCATCTTACTCATTCCTTGTAAGTGACTCTTACCTTGCGTCCGAAAAGGGTGGAACCATTGAGAGGAGCATTAATAAAGGCTGCCTTGAAACTTTCCATGAAGTTGCAAGCCACACCCAGGCATGGTAATGCCTGTACCAGCTGCTTTTGAAGTGCCATCTACTGCATTTGACAGTTTCTGGGGTATCCAATGGTAAGTTACCCAAAAGAGAGATACCTCCTTGATCACGTCTCTCTGGAAATAAGTTAAATGAGCAAGATAATTCAGCACCCAAACTGCAAAGGACAGTGAAGCATACTTCTGCTTCTCAAGAAATCCACAAACAGGTATCCGAAAGTCTAACAAGCCACTCAGTAGGATATCTGAACGCTAGTTTTATTTTGTACAAAAAAGCATTTTCGCCACAATAAAAAACACAGCTTCATCAGAGATAAAAAACTCAATCACTGTTCAAAATTTTAAATAAAACAGCAGGAAGTGACATAAAAAACGTCACAGAAATACATCAATGCGCTTAAAACCACACCTATTCTCATCAGTAATTTCTAGTCAAACTAAAGTATAAAAATACAGAATGTGTTCCTTAAGAAAGGACCCCACCTGCATCTAGTAGTATAAAAAAATAACCTAGTAAATGTATAAACTCAAGATTAAAAGTAATCTTTTAAAGAATGAGTTAGCTATTAAAACTAAGATTAAAGTCAACATGTTATAAAAATAATGGACCTAAAGAAATTTAATATTGTGTTAAATAAAATACACCAATATAAACTACCTCAGATAGCTTCGTAATTTTAAAACAGCAGCAATATTGCAATTTTCATTCAAACCGGGAGCTCTGAATGCATCTAAAGTAAGCTGCCATTCGACAAAGGAATGGGTCCAAACAGTCTTTTAATAGACAGAAAGGAACATTTAAGTGTGGCTTTTGTAATGTTTGTAGGTTTATTAAACCAGGGAATTCTTTTGAAATTAGAAATAAAAAATATCATATCCACCATAGGATAAATTGTCAAACTTGTTCTGTTTCCTATGCTGCCTTTTGCGATTGCTGCCCAGCCTTTTACATCGGCAAGACGGACCGTAAAGTCCGTGAACGTGTATATCAACACGTTTATGCAATAAAGAAAAATAAGGGCGACAACGCGTTGGCAAAGCATATCGACAAAAATCCTGGACATTCCTTTAGTTTTATGGGTATCGACCATGTATTGGTTGGTATCAGAGGTGGTCCTTCATCCCTTGTTTTGGAGATCCGCGAGCTCGAATGGCAGCTTACTTTAGATGCATTCAGAGCTCCCGGTTTGAATGAAAATTGCAATATTGCTGCCGTTTTAAAATTACGAAGCTATCTGAGGTAGTTTATATTGGTGTATTTTATTTAACACAATATTAAATTTCTTTAGGTCCATTATTTTTATAACATATTGACTTTAATTTTAGTTTTAATAGCTAACTCATTCTTTAAAAGATTACTTTTAATCTTGAGTTTATACATTTACTAGGTTATTTTTTTATACTACTAGATGCAGGTGGGGTCCTTTCTTAAGGAACACATTCTGTATTTTTATACTTTAGTTTGACTAGAAATTACTGATGAGAATAGGTGTGGTTTTAAGCGCATTGATGTATTTCTGTGACGTTTTTTATGTCACTTCCTGCTGTTTTATTTAAATTTTTGAACAGTGATTGAGTTTTTTTATCTCTGATGAAGCTGCGTTTTTTATTGTGGCGAAAACGCTTTTTTGTACAAAATAAAACTAGCGTTCAGATATCCTACTGAGTGGCTTGTTGGACTTTCGGACACCTGTTTGTGGATTTCGTGCTTTGTTTTTTTGCCTCTCTTCAGTTTGTGGTGTCATGGCTACGGGTAGTCCCGTTAGTCCTAACAGCCCTAACATTTTCGGGACAGTCTCTTCCAATGTTGGTAATGAAAGGATGGATGTTTCGTCCCTTTTGGTTTCGCTCACGCAAAAAATTGAGTTGCTTAATTCTCATATGGATGCTTTCCAACAAGGTATACCTAGTTTAAGGTTACCTGCCTTCAACCATTCTGCAAAATCTGGTCAAACTAGCGGTGGTTCTTTAATTCCGGCAGGACAGCCGGTACCTTCCGTTTCTTCTGGCGGTGGTTTCCAGACTGTTAACCCAGGTTTATTGGTGATTAATAACTCTTCTTCCTCCAGCAGAGACTCACCCTTTCCAGCTGGACAACGACTGGAGGACAGAGGCGTTTTCAATAACGCGGCTTATGGGTCTACAGGACCGGCGTGCCCTCCAGTTACTACACCTAATGGAGCAGACAGTGCAAACGCTAGTCGTAATTCTACTTTTTCCCTCTCCGAATGGATGGGGAACATAGGTACTTTTTCCTTTCTGCCTACGGGTGAGCCAAACAACATGGGTTCTAATGTTGGCCATCAAGTCTCCCGAGGGGAGAGTATAGGTGACAGACTAAAGATTTTGGACAGCAAGTTATTAAAACTAAAAAAGCTCCAATTAGAGTCTGCATATTTTCAACAATGTCTGGTTGAGAATTTGATCCCTAAGGGATTAAGGAACAATTTTTCTCCTTCTGGTCTATTGGCGGACCATCTTTTCTATACGGATCTTAAGGCTCTCTTTCAAGAACAAGGAGCGCATTCGCTTCAATTGATTGTGAAACATTACTCGGTACACATTAGTTCTCTCACCAAAGAAATTAATTCTCTCGATAATGTCATTAAACTTGACATTGATTTTATGCAGTTCAAATATGATTACAATCGCATATTTGTGAGCATTGATGCTTTAATGGAGAAGCTTAAAAACAACAAAAATAAGAAATTAATTAGGGATAGGCTAGCCTATCAGCAAAATAAAGCCTATCCCAATCTTGAGCTCAGGACTGCTGCTTGTGTACATTCAAGTCGAGAGGACTTTCCTACTTCTAAAGACGTTGGAGATGAGACTTCCGAGGTAGATACTCCTGAAGAACCAGGTGAGGACTCTAACCAAGGGGTGAGACGGAGTAATAGAATCAAAGCAAACAAAAACACAAAAACTGGGTATAATAAACCTGGCCCTTCCTTTCGTAACAATGGAAGTGGTTTTTTAGGGGCACGGAACAACAAGGCTTACGTGAACAAGAAAACGAACAGATACAATTAATACCCAACTTTGTCTTTGATTCTCCCATTGATGATGGCCACCCCAGAATTATCACCAACAAGAATGGGGACTTTAAGATATATCATTTTTCTACTGTGAACATCGACCCTGATCTGGTCGACCTCTTGGCTTTTGGTTACACTTTTGTCCCTAGCACTACAGGCAACTTAGCTAAAGTTATTACTGATTTAAAATCTTTTACTCGTAAATTAAACTTGAAACTGTTTTTTAGTAATGATGTCACTAATGTATCGATGGGGTTGAAAATGCCTAGTTCCTTCAACCCCCCTTTACACGCCAACCTACATTTTTTTGAAACTATGTGTGAGGTTGACATTAGACATCTTTATTCTTCTTTACAGAGTAAAACTGATTTTTCTAAGTTTAATATTACTAAGGAACAGATAGCAGGGCTTCGCCATCTTAGTGAGTTGCCTGTACGGTTTATTAAACCTGACAAGGGAGGTGGCTTAGTGTTATTTGATGATTTTCAATATAAGGAGAGGATGCTCCTTATCTTAAACAGTCCAGCATATGGTTTGGCCTCTTTGAATGAAGTGAATGTCTCTCATAGTCGAATTAGGGGTTACTACAGGGATTTACTTTTGGCTGGGAAGATCGAATTAGATCTTTATAATTTTATTGACATCTTTCCCCCAAAAATCCCGGTGATGTTTGGCATCCCCAAGATTCATAAGGATGCCTCAAACCCAGCTATGAGAGCTTTGGTTGATGGTCGATCATCCATGACCCATCCCTGTTCTAGATTCATTGACAGCATCTTGTCTAAGTACCTCAAATTGATTCCAGGCATCTGTAAAGATTCCTGGACATTTTTGAGTAACATCAACAACATTCCATTTGATGGTTCCAACAATTTCTTAACGATTGATGTTGTCGATTTGTACACTTCCATTCCACATCTGGAAGCTGTCAAATGGATTGGGTTATTACTGACCGAATTAGGAGCACCCAAACTTGAAATAGATTTGGTTACTGAGTTATTAGAGATTTTCCTCACATCAAATTTCTTTATTTTTGATAAAGAGTATTATCTACAAAAACAAGGGGTTGCCCATGGGCTCCCCTTGTAGGGCAAGTTTTGCCAACCTCTTTGTTGCCTATTGGGAAAAGCACTTCCTTATGAGTAAACCTGAGTTGATGAAGCATGTTATTTTTTATACCAGATTTCTGGATGACATCTTCATCCTCTTTCGGGAAGGGGCTGAACCAGCAGGTGAATTTGTGCAAGCTATCAACGAAACTACTGAATTTTTAAAATTTACATACAAATTTTCTACATCAGAGATTGATTATCTAGATGTTAAATTAGTCAAGGATCAAAATAAGAAAGGGCTTACGTCAACTGTCTACAGAAAGCCTACATATTGCAATTCATTCCTGCACTTTTCTAGCTTCCATCCCTTTAGACAAAAGCGGTCCATTGTCAAGGGCCAACTTGTTAGAGCAGGGAGAATGTGCAGTACCTTGTCTGATTTCCTTAACGAATGTAAATTTTTAAAAGAGTTGTTTGGCAACCGGGGTTACCCTGCGGATTTATTGGAAGAACTGATTATGGAAGTTAACCAGAAAAGGCTGGATGGGTTTTACAAACCCCTCCTTGACCAGAGTGTGCTTCCACTAATTGATACGCATGGTAGTGTTTCCCCCTTTGAGGACACTCTAACTACTGTAGCTGATGTTGCGTCTAAAAACGATGAACGAAAGTTTACCTTAAGTTTTGTTACCACGTTTAATACTAACTCCCAAGCCATTTGGTCTATAATTTGCAAGAATTGGCATTTTATTTCCAGTACACCAGTACTTTTAGAAAAACTGGGTCCATCCCCTCATGTTGTGTATAAAAGAGGTAGTAACCTCAAAGAACTTTTACAAAGGAATGGGTCCAAACAGTCTTTTAATAGACAGAAAGGAACATTTAAGTGTGTTTTTTGTAATTTTTGTAGGTTTATTAAACCAGGGAATTCTTTCGAAATTAGAAATAAAAAATATCAGATCCACCATAGGATAAATTGTCAAACTTGTTCTGTTGTCTATGCTGCCTTTTGCGATTGCTGCCCAGCCTTTTACATCGGCAAGACGGACCGTAAAGTCCGTGAATGTGTATATCAACACGTTTATGCAATAAAGAAAAATAAGGGCGACAACGCGTTGGCAAAGCATATCGACAAAAATCCTGGACATTCCTTTAGTTTTATGGGTATCGACCATGTATTGGTTGGTATCAGAGGTGGTCCTTCATCCCTTGTTTTGGAGATCCGCGAGCTCGAATGGCAGCTTACTTTAGATACATTCAGAGCTCCCGGTTTGAATGAAAATTGCAATATTGCTGCAGTTTTAAAATTACGAAGCTATCTGAGATAGTTTATATTGGTGTATTTTATTTAACACAATATTAAATTTCTTTAGGTCCATTATTTTTATAACATGTTGACTTCAATTTTAGTTTTAATAGCTAACTCATTCTTTAAAAGATTACTTTTAATCTTGAGTTTATACATTTACTAGGTTATTTTTTTATACTACTAGATGCAGGTGGGGTCCTTTAGTTTGACTAGAAATTACTGATGAGAATAGGTGTGGTTTTAAGCGCATTGATGTATTTCTGTGACGTTTTTTATGTCACTTCCTGCTGTTTTATTTAAATTTTTGAACAGTGATTGAGTTTTTTATCTCTGATGAAGCTGCGTTTTTTTATTGTGGCGAAAACGCTTTTTTGTACAAAATAAAACTAGCGTTCAGATATCCTACTGAGTGGCTTGTTGGACTTTCGGATACCTGTTTGTGGATTTCGTGCTTTGTTTTTTTGCCTCTTTTCAGTTTATACTTCTGCTTCTCGGTCTGTCCAACTCCCTAGACTCTGCATTAGGAGGATGAACAGATGAACTTTTCTTAGACAGTTCTTTCTTTGTGGCTACCACCATGGCATCTACTACTGAAGGGCCCTTACACCAGTGTTTCCTGTCTTTTGCAGCTATGCAGATTCTATGAGGCTTCTTGGGGAATGGCTCTGTAATGTCAGGGTCCTTTCAAGCCCTTTGTGCTATGAGGTCTATGAAGGCATCAGGAGGAGGAACCACCCAGGATACAGATGGGCCAGACCAAAAGGCATCAAGGAACAAAGACTCATCTGAAGTAGTTTAGGTGGACTATCCTCCCTTCTGCTTCATCAATTCTAGGATTCTCCCAGTTGTGACATCATCAAGGGGGACCAGGGGATCTGTATTCAATGAAATCCAGTCCTCAGTGACCATCTCAGGCAAGGAGTCAATGTGCTTCCATCTGCATGTCTGTTTTTGCAGAAATGAAAGTAATTTACTCACCATATCTTGACATCTGTGCTGTCCATTTTCATTCTTCCTCACCAATGGGTTCTGATCTGATCCTCTGGTCCAAGTTGGCCGCATACACTAAACTTTGGATCCAGCTCTCAAGCTCTTCCCTCTAACCATAATGCTCTACTCCATTCCCAACAACTCATTTCAAGTTTCATTCATAGATTAGTACTAGACTAATTGCCCTTGCAAGCCATTTTAAGCCTAGCCAATTATCCCTTGTGAGACTCAAACCCTGTATCTTGTGTTTGTAAGGCACACACCTTAACCATTAGGCCGTTAGGCCACCCTCCCAATTTGCTGCCTACTCTCCCAGTTCATAACAGACAAAGACACAGACAGAAGAAAGTCAGGGCTCAAACCTGGAACTCAACAGTTCCAATACCGTCTAGCAGGTACTTCCAGGAGTGACAAGGACAAGGGATGGATGGGAGGGATAACAGAGATGCCAAGTTATGGCGACTACATAACTTAAATTTGATGTTGTCGTTCTCATTCTTCTACATCAATGGGACAAAGTCCCTAGCTAAGTGGCCTCCATGGAAGGACATGCCAGACCACTGTCAAAAACTCTGCTTCTAGAAATGATGTCCAACTTGTACTGCGTAACAAAGGTATGAGTTTTTGACCAAGTAGCTGCAGCACAAGTGTCATCAATGGAAGTCCTTGACCAAAAGGCAGGTGGAAGTAGCCATGAAGAGAGTGGAATGAGCTCGAGGAGGTTGTGGTAAATTTAGTTATTTTTGAGAATAAACCAATAAAATACAATCAATAATCCATCTGACTAAAGTAACTTTAGGTACTCCCTGACCAAAGTGATTTGGGGAAAAGGATACAAATAGGTAGTCGGATTTCCTGAACTATTTCGTTCTGTGAAGATAAAAACGTAGGTGGTCTATGCACATCAAGGAGATGAAGCATGTATTCTCCCTTATTCGCAAAATCTGCAAAGAAGACTGGCAGCTGTATGGACTGGATGATGTTATTTGCAGACACCACTTCAGGAAGAAAGGAAGGGCTGGACTGCCGAGACACCCTGTCTTTATTGAAAATAATGTAAGGAGGCTAACTGCTAAGACCTGGAGCTCAGAAATCCTTTTTGCTGAAGTAACAGCTACTAAAAAGACCATTTTCCATGAAAGATGCTTCAGATCACAGTTGTCTGATGGTTCAAAGGGTTTCTGAGTTAAACCATGAAAGACCACAGTAAGGTCTGAAGGAGGAGAAGGGTCCCTTATCGGGGGTCTGAGGAGAAAAATGCTTTCATGAAGGCTTTATACAATCTGGGTGAAGCCGTAAAAAAAGATTGGTTTCCAGAATGGAAATTTGAAATCGCTGCCAACTGGATCTTAATTGTAGAGAAACTAGCGCCTTCTTTAAAAAGAGCTGTTAGAAAAAGAAGTATGGCCGAACTTAGTGTTGAAAAATGGTAGATCATCGGGTTAGATGCTGAAACAGAAAATCTTTTCTATTTGTTTCTCTAGACTTTCTTGGTAGAAGCTTTCTGGGAGTCCAAGATAATATCGCAAACTGGTGAACAGAGCCTGGACTGTAACTAGTACTGGAAGTGCAGAAACCATGCGGTTAGCTTGAGAGTGGGGAGACTGGAGTGCTGAATTCCTGATGGATGAGACAGGAAATCCTGAGTGGTTTCAGTATCCATGGAGGATATTGCAAGTGAGACCACAAGAATTGGAACCATACCTGCTGAGGCCAGAAGGGTGCAATGAGGATGACTGAGCGCTCTTCAGCCATTTGCTTTCTGCAAGAACTATGAAATCAGAGGAAGAAGAGGGTAGGCATACAGATAACCCAGGGGGCAATCGTGAATCAGGGCATCTCTTGGTGACTCCCCCTGAAGGAGAATTAGACAGAAGTACTTGCTGCACTTGCTGAGGAGTGAGGCAAATAGGTCACAGCAAGGCTGGCCCCAGTGGCTAAAGATCATATTCACTACCGACTGGTTGAGATATCACTCATGAAGCATCACAATGGATCTGGTGAGCCTGTCAGCTAACGTGTTGGTTTTGCGCAGGATGTGCCTCAATGAGGAAGCAGTCTGAAGAGATTGCCCATTCCCAAATCCTCATGGCCTGTCTGCACATTGGGTAATATTAAAGTTCCTCCTCGGTTGTTGATGTACCAGACTACTGACATGTTGTCTGTTTGAACTGCAATAGTCTCCAAAGGGAGACATCTTGAAATGCTTGCAATTCTAGAAGGACTACTCTCAATCTCTAGGACACTGACATGCAATTTGGTCTCCAGAGGGGACATCATGCCTTGGACCATCTTTCCCAAGAAATGCCCCCACCCCCACCCCAGTTGGAAAGCATATGTAGTCACTGTGGCAAATGGGAATGGAAGAATGATTAGTCTGCACAGAAAAAGATCATAGGACTGAATCCACCAATGAGTATGACGTTTGCAGATTGCAGGGAGACTTACAGGAAACAACAAGGGCTGATAAATAATGGACCACTGTACCGCCAAAGTCCAATGAAGAATTTGCATAAAGAAGCATGCTAAAGGGACTAGAAGTATGGCAGGTTACATTGACCCCAGAGCTTGTACTTGCTGGAGGAAAAGGATGAGAAAGTATAGACCGAACCCGATGTCTTAAGGATGTGATGCGGTAGAGAGGAAAGGAAGCCTCCTGAGTTGTAGCATTCAAGAGAGTCCCTATAAATTTCAGGGTCTGCACTGGGACTAGGTTTGACTTGGCACAGTTTATTGAGATGCTTAAGGTACTGGAAACCTGGAGCAAATAGTCCCTGGCTTGTAAATGTTGATGCTTGGATGGGGTGGTGATAAGTCAATCATTGAGACATGGAAACACCTGGAATACCCTTGAGTCTCAAGTGAGTTACTACAACTGCCATGCATTTGTTGAACACCATGGGGTCTAAGGCGAGTCCAAAGGGCAGTGCTCTGAATTGGTAATGATCGACTCCCAGCCATACGCGTACAGTATATATTTATTTTTACATTTGTTAACCGGGTTAGTCTGTCTGGGTTCTTAGAAGCCCTTTTTCAGCAGAGACCTGAGGAGAAAAGCTCCCAAAAAAAAAAAAAAAAAAAAAAAAAAAAAAGTAAACAAATAGTAACAACAAAGATAAACAGATCACATTTTAAGTATACATACTTCTGAAGTAATTACACAACATGCAATAAAGGAATATACAGAATGGATGGATATATATATATATATATATTCTTTTTTTGTTTGTTTTTTGAGCATAATCACTACACTGCATGTGATACAAGTAAATCCAAACAGCAAATTAGCAGCTGTAAAATATTATTTCAGGAGTGAAAAACACTTTGCCAAGTGCAAGCACAAATGCCTTGCTTAATATGAAGTAATGGAGATTCTTCTTACCTTTTTAGTGTCCCATAACTGTTTAGCAAGATTTTTGTCTGCTTCAGTTGTTTCCTCTTCCATTCCAGGAACTACCAATAAAACTATGGAAAACACATATATACACACATATATAAGAGCATTCAAACATTATCAATTAATATGATACATCTCTCTCTTGTAAAAGACAGAATCATTTCCATTCAGTCTAATGATACATAGTAAACATTTATACTTGACAAGTGAAGCACGATGTAACACTTCCATATAATATTTTATAACACATAGCAGTTCTCAGACACACAAGTAAAGACAGCCCTTGCAAAGGCCAAAAACACAGCATCAATGGGACCAGATGCTATCCCAGGTTACGTCTTACACGAGCTTCAAAATGAACTAACCCCCCATCTCAAATCACTATTCAAACTCAGCCTCTCTACAGGCTATGTACCCAAAGAATGGCATACAGCAACAGTCGTACCACTCCACAAAGGTGGTGCCACAACTGACCATAGGAACTATCGCCTATAAGCTTGACTAGCTTGGTCTGCAAAGCCATGGAATGCACTATCATGGAGCTCATTAACAGGGATATTAGGAACCTCCAGACACTGGAACCCACCCAGTTCGGCTTTGTTAAAGGCAGATCTTGCCTCCTGAACTTGGTCGACTTCTTCGAAACAGTCACCAAGGCCATAGATGAAGGGGAAGGTGGTCCACACAGCATATCTGGACCTCGCTAAGGCATTAGACACCATCCCACACTCAGGAATCATAGACAAACTCACCAGCTTAAATATCAACCCCTAAGTCACGAGATGGGTTGCCAATTGGCTCTCAGACAGAACCCACACGGCAAGAGTGGCAGGCGCCATGTCTGACTCTAAACCAGTCACAAGCGGAGTCCCACAGGGCTCAGTCCTGGGACCCCTCCTGTTCGGTACATATTTAGCCGAAGTACAGGCAAAGGAGGAGGGACTGTGGCTAACCAAGTTCGCAGATGACTGTAAATTGGGTGCAATAACTGACTCTCCAGCTGACACAGACATCCTGCAAAAGGGTCTCACAGAGACAAAAACCTGGCGTCAAAGTCACGGCCTCAAGCTAAATGCCAAAAAATGCATAGTAATCCCATTTGGGAAAAACAAAGTACCTACAAACTACCACATAGATGGGAATCCACTATGTACAGAAGAAGTAATTAGGGACCTGGGTACCTAAGTAGATAGCAAGCTCTCCTTTGATAACCACATAGCCAAAACGGTCAGGAAATCCTTCTATGTGGCACACCTGATCACAAAGGGTTTCTCATCCAGATCCAAGGAGGTGACTGTGCCCCTTTACTCCTCACTCATTAGGCCCATAATAGAGTACAATGCCCCATTTGGGATGTACATCACTAGACACCTGCAACAACTAGAAAGACCACAGAAGTACCTCACTAAGAGGATTAAGGGCCTTAAACAATTACCCTAAGCACCCACTAAAAAGCTCCAGCTCTTCTCAGTCGCTTACCGTCTGCTCAGAGGTGACCTATGCCTGACCTATAGGGCCATGTCAAACCCTGAACTAATGGACATGCTTCACCTCAAAAAAACGAGATCCCTCAGAACCACTCATTCTAGTGACTTGAACCTATGTACAACAATAAACAAGACATGCTGGAGGGATAGATTCCTGTCCCAGCGACTCCCCTCACTCGAATAGAATCCCAATCCATATTCGACAGAGCTCCTCTCTGACACTCTAAGAGAAATCTTAATGAGTGGATGGGTAATCGTAAGTTCTACCCTGAGATCACTTCAGGAGCCCTGTTGACAGAGGCCCAGATTACTAATGTAATGGGGAGGCGAAAGCCATCACTCTGGCTAGGCTTATAAATGCCCATGGGCAGATAGCCTAGTACTTACCTATGAACCTACTAAACAGATCTCTTTCGGTTAAACTAAGCTTCTTTACTCTCTCCAAATGGTCTACACATCTATAACGTACATCAATTCAGTCAGATAATGAGTTTGCATTACAAAATGAGCCATTTGCAAGAAGGTTACCCAGAAAAGGAAAAGAGAAAACTTTAGTTTTGAAGAGTCATGCACTATTCAACAAAAAAGCAGATCAAACTTTTGCTTTGGTATGAGATGGCTTCCAGTAATTTACAAGAAAAAAAACTAAATCAAATTCACTCTGAGGTGTTTAAAACCAATGAAACACAAAGTGTATATCATCTCAAACAACAAATACCTAGAGAAATAGACACTTTTTTACTAGCTACTCAGAAACGCAATGTTAGTCACTAAATCGCCTTTTTTATTGTAAATACAGATAAGCACTTTCATCTATAACATTAAAAGACTTCATCAGATAGTCCATATTATACAATGACCCCCATTAATATTCCAAAATGTGCACGCTGATTGGCCAGCGTGCCATTGTAAATCCCACAATATGCCAACGGAAAAAGGTCCAGCAGCCCAAATTTTTTCCGTTGGTATAAGGTGTCCAAAACTTTCTTTTTTTTTAAATTAAAAAAAAAAATGGAGCAACGGAGACTTTCTTTTCTCCATTGCTTCCGTTTCAAATGATTGCTGTACTGCATATGCGTGGGAACGGTAGTCCCATAAGCATGCGCAGTACATCAACATAAGGAAGCAGTATACTACCACCGGCGTAAGAACAGTAATGCTCTGTTATACAAAGACATTATTTAAGAAAAAGTATTTGTTTCTTAAATAATGTCATTGTATAATAGCAACAACAGACTACGTGGTTGTGGTATATTGAATATTTACCCACGGCTGGCTTTATTTAATCACTCGAGATTTGCCCTCATGATTAAACCACACTAACCGTGGGTAAATCTTTGCTTAAATATATGACCAAGCAATTAAAAAGGTCAAAAAGTCACACGACCTAATCCCAAAACCAATATATAAAGAAACACTTTGTCTTATAATAAAACCACTACCAACAACAGACTTATAAAAAAAACATACATTTATAATAAATAAATAAATGAACTGTAATAAATACTGTGACAAATATTAAGCTATCTCGTATAAGCTCTAAGTTTTAAAAGACAGGCTATTGAAGACACTTCATTTAAACTGGTATACTACCCAGATTCAAGCAGACCTACCAATGCAATTAATTTTTCTCTAAATATAACCCCCATGGCCTCCCCCTGATGTTCGAATCCACCTTGTCTAAAATTGTAAATTTAAAATTATGGTCCGAATAATCAATGATACGTTTACTTAACGTATCAGTCATCTTATTTTTCTTAATTTCGTACAGATGTTCACAGATTCTTTCTTTAATTTTTTGCTCATTTTTTTACCGAGATGGAACCCAGGACACTGCTGACACAATACTACACAACACCAATAGCGTTGTGATTAAATTTATCTTTTACTTTGAACTTTATGTTTCTAACTAAAAACATCTCCCTATATGAATGTATTTGCAATAATTGCAATAACCACATATATTCATCCCACACTTTTTTTTATTTACACTAATACTGTTACGGACTCAAAAATGTTACTGAAACTTCTGCCTTTCCTATAAACTATAACTGGGTTCTCCCCCACCTTTTGTTTTAAATCTCTGTTTTCATCTAGTATGCACCAGTTTTTGCAAATAATCCACCTAATTATATCACTATCTACAGAAAAGGTGCCTATAAAAGTAAACATAACATTACATTTCTCACCACCCATCCTTTCCCTATTTAAAGGTTAACTACTGTAAGTAATACCTTTTAAAATAGGAATAAGTAATTGATCTTTTCTCTTATTAATAACTTCATACATACAACTATCAATATTTTTATGGGGTAGCCTCTTTTTACGAACATACTCTTCATCAAAGAACATTCTTCCACAAAATCTTCAAATACTGACACCATTTGAGCTGCGCGGACAAACTGCCCTTTAACCACAAAGTACAGTTTTGTACCTACCATAAATGTAGATGGTCCAATAGGTATGCAACTGCAGTCCTGACATATGGGTTGTCCTGCCTCAGGCAGCCCTTCGGTCGGCCAGATTCCAAAGTCTGGGTGCAGCGTCAGCTGATGTCACCCTTTCCCCGACGTCAGAGCGCCTGGGGTATAAAAGCGTCAGCCGACGCCATCTTCTTCAGTGTTTCTTGCCCCAGATGCCAGGTGCCCTCTAAGGAAGGCTAAATTTTGAAAACAGAGAAAAAATTCCAGACAAGTACAACAACATAAAAACAAATACACCATAAAAGATTACCCCAGGTAGCTAAAATGAGGGGTAGAAACCCAAAAGAATACCACAGAGGGGTAGGTGGGAGGGAAAACCTGACTGCAGTTGCATACCCATCGGACATCTACATTTATGGTAGGTACAAAACTGTACTATGTCCTTCAAGGATGCAACTGCAGTCCTGACATATGGGTTGAATACCATAGCCAACCTGGGGGTGGTAGGCACTAAGACAAAGATGGTGTAGCTAAAATGCCCTGCTGGACTGCAGAAGCAAACCCTGCTCTGGATCTGGAATATAAAGGCAGGTTGTAATGTTTGGAAAATGTATGCACGGAGCTCCATGTAGCAGCTTCTAAAATGTCATTTGTTGCCACTCCTCTTAAAAAGGCTGTGGAGGTGGCTGTAGCTCTGGTGGAATGTGGCCTGATGTAAGCTGGCACAGTTTTTCCATGAAAACAGTAGCAGAATCGAATGCAATTTCCAATCCATTTAGAAATTGTCCGTTTGGAAATTGCTTTTCCCTGCAATCCAGCAGCGCAAGCTACAAAAAGCTGGTCAGATTTTCTGAAAGACTTTGTTCTGTCCAAGTAGTAGCGCAACTGTCTGTGTATGTCCAAGGTGTGCAGAAGTCTCTCTCCTTTATTTTGAGGATTGGGAAAGAAGGTAGGCAGGTGAATAGCTTGATTCAGGGACACCCTGGATACCACCTTTGCCATGAATGACGGATTGGTTCTCAAAGAAACTCTGTCCTGATGAAAAATGAGAAATGGTTGTATTGCCATAAGGGCCTGTAGCTCAGAGACTCTTCTTGCTGAGGTTACTGCCAGAAGGAAAGCTGTCTTCCAAGACAGAAATTGCAACTCTGAAGATGCTACTGGTTCAAAGGGAGGAAGAGTTAATTTTTCCAGCATGAAGTTGAGGTCCCATGCAGGCACTGGTGGTTTCCTTGGAGGGTTGATGTTCTTTATACCTCTTAGAAACTGTCTTAGCAATGGGTGAGAAAATACAGGCAGATCAGTGTTATATTTGGCAGATATTGCTGAAGCATGTATTTTTATGGAAGAATATGAAAGGCCATTGTGGAGCATTTCAGCCAAATATTCTAGGATCTGTGGAATGCTCATCACTGATAGGTCTTGACCCTTTTTGCTGTTCCAGATAAGAAATCTCTTCCATTTTGCCGAGTATGTTTTTCTAGTGGAAGGTATGCGCGCCTCCAGGATGATATCTTTTACCCTTTTGGAAAGTGTATCCTGAGGAATAGTCATGGAATCTTTCAAGCTGTCAGCTTCAATGTTTTCAAGCTGGGGTGTAGTGTCCTGTAATTGTGCTGTGTCAGAAGAAGTGGCCATTGAGGAAGGAGCCACGGATTGGTGTGTCAAGCTCCGTAGCAGTGGGTACCAGTGTTGTCTTGGCCAGTCTGGAGCTATCAGTATGACTTTCGGTTGCTCTGTCTTGATCTTTAGTAACACCTTGGTCATCAAAGGAAGAGGTGGGAAGGCATATAGTGTTAGAGAGTTCCAACTGAAGGAGAGAGCGTCCACTTTCCATGCTCGAGGATGGTATGTCCTTGTGCAAAACTTTTTCAGATGGTGATTGAGATGGGAGGCAAAAAGATCTATGTCCGGCCTTCCCCATGCTTGAGTTATTTGTAAGAAAATGTCTGGATGCAACATCCATTCGTGTGGATCCATGATGTTTCTGCTTAGGCTGTCCGCCAGAACATTGTCCTTCCCTGGTACAAACTGGGATTGTAGCTCTATTTTCAATTGTAGGGAAATATCCCAGAGATTCATTGCTAGTCTACAAAGAGGGTAGGAATGGGTACCTCCTTGCTTGTTTATGTACCACATAACTGTGGTATTGTCTGTCTTTATTAGTAGATGGCCCTGATACATGAACTTTTCGAAGGCCTTGATTGCATGTATCACTGCCAGCATTTCTTTTTGGTTGATGTGCAGGTGCTTTTCTTTTTGTGTCCATTGTCCTTGAATGCATCTGCCCTCCATGTGCCCCATCCATGGTCTGAGGCGTCTGTTGTTATGGTTTGACTTGTATGAGGCTTGCTGAAAGGCAGACCTTTGTTTATCTGGCTTGCTTGAGCCCACCACAGAAATTCCTTTTGAAGGCATGGAATGAGTGGGATCAATGCTTCCAGACTGTGGCTGTGTTGAGACCATAGACGTTTTAGATACCATTGTAGTTTCCTCATATGCAGCCTTGCGTGGAATCAGAAGAATGCAAGATGCCATGAAACCCAGGGCCTGCAGGATTTTCCTTGCAGTCATCTGGGTGTGTGTTGCCAATTTTCTGAAGTATTCTGGTAATTGTTTTTGTTTTTCTTTTGTCAAACGCCATCTGGGTGTTTGTGTCCAGTGTGGCACCCAGGAAAGGTATTTGTTGGGATGGTACGAGACTTGATTTCTGAATACTGACTGTGTATCCCAAGGCCTGCAGTAGGTGAATGACTTAGTCCAAGTTTTTTAACAAGGCTTGTTGGCTGTCCGCTTGTATAAGGCAGTCGTCCAGGTAAGGGTATATTTGTATCCCCTGAAGTCTGCAATGTGCAATTACTGATGCCAGGCATTTCGTGAACACTCTGGGTGCAGTAGATAAGCCAAAGGGCAATGCTGAGAATTGATAATGCTCTGAGCCTGCAAGAAATCTGAGGCATCTTCTGCAACTTTGTCTGATTGGGACATGCAGGTATGCCTCCTTGAGGTCCAGAGTTACCAGCCAAGACCCCTTGCCCAGCATGGGAAGGAGTTGCTGTAAAGTCAGCATTTTGAATTTTGGCACAATAAGGTAAGTATTCAGTGCGGACAAGTCCAGAATGGGTCTCCATTTCTTGGAACAAGGAACAGTCTTGAATAAAATCCTTGGCCTTGTTCTGCAGAAGGAACCTTTTCTATTGCTCTTATTTGAAGTAGGTTTGTTATTTGTTTGAGTGCCTCTGCCCTTTGATTTGGTGGCAGGTTTGGCCTGCCATGTCTTGTTGGTAGTGTATGAAAATGGAATCTGTATCCTTTGTCTATTATGTCCAGTATCCATTTGTCCTTTGTAATATTGTGCCAATTTTGTGAGAATAAAGATAATTTTCCGCCCAAAGGTGCTTCTAATTGAGCCCTGGATGGTGGAGTCAAAGTCAAGTCATTGAGATTGTCCCTACGGAGCAGTGGAAGGTCCTGCCCCACCTCTCTGGTTCAGAGGCTGCCACTGACGTCCTCTGTAGGAGTCTCGAGTTTGCCCTCTACCACGTCTGTTTTTGCCTCTTTGAATTTTGTCTGTGTCTGGAAAGGACCAATGCTTAGAAGGGCAATTCCTGCTGAATCCTGGAGGCTGTACCTGGAGGAAATCTTTGACTGTTTGCACCGATTTTGCCTTTTCCTCTATTTTCTTTAAAACCTCTTGTGCAGTAGCACCAAATAGCTTATGTTTATCTAGTGGTGCATCCAAAAGCTTAATTTTCACATGGTCTGGCAATGTTTGTTCCTTTAACCAAGCATGTCTGCGTATGACCGCACCTGTCATTGCTGCTCTACATGAAGCTTCCAGTGCATCATATCCACACTGAAGGAAATGGTTGCTAACCTGCTGAGTATTATGAACCAATTCCTGTAACCCCTTTCTATCTAATGGTTCAGGGGAAGCCAATTTCTTTTGCAAGTCATCCAACATGTATTCCTGATACTGAATCATATGAAATTGACAATTTAATGCTCATAGAAAGGGTGGAAGATGTATATACTTTCTTGCCCCACCTTTCTAAAGCCCTAGAATCTCTTTCCGAAGGAAGTGGATTCTTAGCAGTAGTGGAGGAAACCCCTTTAGGCCCCTGAGAAATAGTTTCAGGGTCAGCAGTATGGCCCTTGTACAGAAATTGATGTGTGTCTGGGACCCTGTAGTACCTGTCTGGCTTGACAGGAGCAGGGGGGAGGGAGTCAGGGGAAACACTAGATTCTAAGTACACATCATCTAAAACATTTAAAACTGGAGGAATAGCTAAGGGTCTATGCTGAGGTAGCTTTAAAAATTCCCTTAACCTTTTCCTAGAATCTGAGTATTCTTGGCCTTGCCATTTGAAGTGTTCCCTCATGGAATGAAGCGTTTCCCCAAAGGAAAACTCCTCAGGAGGAGAAGCAGAGGGAATGGATTCCTCCACATCAGAATCCTCGTAGGCCAGGAAGGCCTCCTCCTGGTAGTCTGAATGTGCAGAATCACCTGAGGCCTCATCGGAGGACTGGGGATCTACCTGCTCAACCCTAGGCCTCTTGACAGAGGGCGGCTGACAGCCTCTATCTGGATGTGGCTGAGAACCCCTAATTAAAGAAATAAGGTCCTCAGCTAAACTTAAAATTTGAGAACCAGAAGTGGATCCCAGAAAAACAGATCTTGGAGGGAGAGACTTAGCCTGTTTGGCAGCCTTAGCACGTGTGTAGGCCTTAATGGACATAGACACTGGAGGCCTGGCAGCCCCGCGTGCTGGAGTAGTCTTATCCACTGAAATGGTGTTAGAAATATCCTGGGCTACGGTCTCAGAGGGGAGAACAGAAACCGGCACCGAGCTGGCCTCCGGTACCGAAGTAACCAGTGGGGCGGTGTCGTTGGTCTGTAGCGGTTGTGAAACCAGATCAGAAGAGACCAAGACACTCGCGGTAGGCCTAAGCGTGGTGTCGGCCGAGACCGCGGGTGTCGGTCCTTATCCTTCCGTTTTTTAGGTAAATGTGCTGTCGGAAGCTCCGACGGCATGATATAACAGAAATCTTCCCCAAAATAATCCTGTGCAAACTCTGTCCGACGCCTAAGAGTGCGTTTATTGAAAGAAGCACAAGCTGTACAGGCCGAGACGTTGTGTTCTGGGCCTAGGCAGGGTAAGCAGTAAGAGTGGAAATCCTTATGAGGTATTTGTTTCCCACAAGTTAAACAATTATTAACTTTTACAGTTTTATCTGACATCGGCTGAGGCAAGAAAAGGTCCCCAACGGGGTACTTAGCTTTTTTGAAGACTTCAGTAGCTGAAAACACAGGAGCTGGTCGACCGGCACTTGCGAACTGCTTCTGCTTCGGGCACCGCATGGCAAGAAAGACTGAAGAAGATGGCGTCGGCTGACGCTTTTATACCCCAGGCGCTCTGACGTCGGGGAAAGGGCGACATCAGCCGACGCTGGACCCAGACTTTGGAATCCGGCCGACCGAAGGGCTGCCTGAGGCAGGACAACCCATATGTCAGGACTGCAGTTGCATCCTCGAAGGACATCTTTCTTTTGGGCAGTGGGATGTGCACTAGTAAAATGCAGGAATGAGTTAAGAGTATGTTTGTTTTCTAAATATTATTGACATCAATCTCCAATTAACTTTATCCTTAGATTACATCTAAAGAAATACTATCCTAACCTACTTCATATGAAAATTTCACGAACTCAGTAGTATTATTAATAAATTCCACGAATTGGGAAATTTACTCCATATCATCCATACTATAAATATTTCGGCCAAGTACCTTACATAGAGGCACCATAACTCAGTACATCTACTGCTGAAAACAAAATTCCTTTCCAATTCAATCATAATGTTGGCAAAAAGAGGCCCAACAAGCCGACTCCATTGCGATTCCTTTTTCCTACAAAAAATACTGCCCCTGAGAATAAATAAAAAAATTTTTTTTTTAATACTAAATCCATCATGTCCCCATACATATTGATTTTATCCTGGATCAATTCACCATCCTTATATAAAAAGTCTGTAAAACACTGTATACCAATAGAATGTGGAATGACTGCAAACAGGTCTTTAATGGCAACAGTTACAAAAACAATCATTTTAGTCCAACTTCTTATATTTGTCCAAAAAGTCCCATGAATCTTTGCACACATATTCAACCTTTTGTATTAACGTTTCCAACTTCCTATCGAAAAACGTAGCTATCGGATATGCAATAGAACATCAAGCATCTACAATTGGTCTTATCTGTGGATTGTTAATATCTTTATGTATTTTAGTCACCCCAAAGATCGCGGGCACCATAGGGTCTATCACGTTTAAATATTCATATTCTTCAATTTCAAGTTGTTGTATTAGCATATCGTACAACAACACATTTTTCTATGCACCCCATTTTTAGAAACCTGTCTAAGTCTCAAACAATATACCACACGTACATTCAATATAATCATGGTGGTCCATTATAACCAAGGCCCACCCTTATCTGGTTTCATTATTCTTCATTTTTTTTTAAAGTCACCCTTTCAACATTTCTTGTTCATGTTTTGTTAAATTCTATTTGCCACTCATCAACTGCTTTCTTTCTAATGTGTGCCTCAAACCTAACTCACATATGCTCAAATATCTGTAAAAATGGATGTAGTGGGGGGGTTCAAACTACTGGGTACTTTTAACCCAATTATTGCAGGACCTGTATCCTGAAATAAATAATCAAATTTAATTTTATCACAAACAATTTCAGTTCCAAAATGTTATCTACTATATCAACTATCTGTTGGCAAAAATGTAAAACCTTTAGAAAAAACATCCACATGTTTTGTGTAAACCTCACAAGAACTAAAATTAACCACTTTAAAATTACCCAAAATATTGGTTACAATCACACACATCTGATTATTGTCTGTAAACTGTTCAGAGTCATTCGACCTTACGCTCACTGCTTCCAGCCCATCTTCTTCCACACAGGGTTCCACCAATCCTGTTTCTGATTTTGGGATGGATTATTTCCCCCTATCCACTGATCCTTTTGACCTGTTTTTCTCCCTTACATGCTTCAAGTGTCTTGGGGTGGAAAGTCTTAATGGAAATCATTACTCTGTGGTTCATCACTGTAATCTAATGTGCCCTCCCCAATACTGTTATACTCTCATGTACCCCATGAGATTGGTTACCATGTCCAAGTCATTTTCCCCACGCCTGGCACTTTGTTGGACTAAGATCTGTCTTTGAATTCATTTAATCCACTCTATCGCTCTCAAACTTTTTGAATTTTCCTAATTTTACCTTTTCTATCTATTCATCAATACCTTTGAAAATGTTCCATCTTATACTGTTTGTAAAGTAAATCTTCTGTAACAGTTTTATCCAGAATGTTAATGCCATTGGGCAACTGGTCAGTCAGACTTCCATTACATTTAACTAACAGCTCAATGGGTTCACACCCATGTCTATCAAATAACTGCAACAGGTCTTTATGCAAGGTTGAATCTTTAACTAGGCCGGTGGGATACTTCCACACAATAATTTCTTTCTGGACTCTATTCACTTTAATAGACTACAAAAAAAATACATACTTTCAAGTTGTAGTTCCAGTATTTTAAAAAGTTTATTCTCGTACTCACTTGAAAGCCGACTCAGGGATTCATTATTCTTTCTCTCATCCTGAACAAACTCTATTTTCCTCTGCAACCAATCACCAATCCTGGATACACCTGGAGTATTACCAGCAGATACATTATTACCACCATTGACATCCGTTATGGATACATTGTTGCACTTCAGGCCAGGAACATCCTGATTTAAAGCGGTATTCAACATAGTTCTACCACCCAGCTCATCTGGTACAACTGACGGAGAAATCGACTCCAACTTTTGTGTCAACTGCTGAACAAGGAGGGTCAAATTTCCAACAGAGGGGTACAAGTCCTCACTGTCGACATCCGAAAAAAGTGCAAGCTGCCTAAACCAGCCGATGCCACTGCATTTTACTAACACACAACTACAAACAAAGAAGGGTAGTAAAACAGGTTTAAACGAAGTATCTTCAACAGCATGTCTTTTAAAACTTAGAGCTTATAGGAGACAACTTAATATTTATCAAAGTATTTATTACAGTTCACTCATTCATTTATTACAGATGTATATTTTTTGGCAACAGTCTGCTGATGGTAATGGTTTTATTATATGATGAAGTGTTTAAGTATTGATTTTGGTACTGGTCGTGTGACCTAATCTTTTAACTGCATAGTTGTATATTATTCATTATCTGATGAAGTCTTTTAATGTTAAAGATGAAAGCACTTATCTGTATTTGTAATAAAACACGACAGTTTAGTGACTAATGTTGCATTTCTAAGTTTCATTATCTATAGTTTGTTAATTTGGGTTCTTTTTTACTAGGTATTCTGTTGAACTACTAAAAATGCAAAATCAAAGGCCGAAATGAAGAAAAAGCAGGCTGAATATGAGGCGTCTCAACAAGCGTGATTTCAAAAAATGGGAGGGTTACAAGACAGTGTCAGCAGAGAAAATCTGAGATTTTCTGCTTTACCAGAGAAACTGGAGGGAACAGACTATTAATTTTACATAAGTACAAATAAGTAACTGGACTGGTGTTCCATAACAGGATTCAATAACTGAAAGGACACACTGTGTGCATGTTTTAAATATAATCACGAGAAAGTAGCCAAAACCCATATTAGTAAAGATGCAACCATACCAGCAGAAAGAGTTGCTCCTGACAAAACTATGGCAGAACGAAAAAGTATTAAAAAAGTACAGTTGTGTACATTTACCATAAATGCAGATGTTCGAGTGTATTCACTGTTGCAGTCCTAACAAATGGGTTATCCGGCTCCCGGTAGCCCTCAGTCGGCTAGAATACCAAAGGTAAGTAAAAATGCCATCGGTTGTAAAGGACATCAGGGTGTCCGATACAAAAGGAGGCAGCCAACGTCACTTCCTCAGTCTTTCTTGCCATAACAGTCAGAAGCCCCCAGAAAATAAGACTTAAACCAAAAACCAATTTTACCAATAACAAATTAAGCCTGTACCTCAGGAAAAGAGAATAGGAGAGGGCCACAAAAAGGGGGAAGGAGGGAAGAAAACCAGGACTGCAACAGTGAATACATTCGAACATCTAAATTTATGGTAAATGTACACAACTGTACTATGTTCATCGTGTTTCACTGTTGCAGTCCTAACAAATGGGTTGATTACCAAAGCCCAGGAGAGGAACCAAGAGCATCAAGGGTTGGAGATAATGCCCTGCAACACAGCAGCGGCAAACCCTGCCCTGGCTCTGGAAAACAGAGGCAAATTATAATGTGAACTTGTGAAAGTGTGAACAGAAGATCATGTGGCAGCTTCCAAAATGTCTTTAGTAGGGACACCCCTTAGAAAGGCTGTAGAAGTGGAAGCCGCTCTAGTAGAGTGGGTCCTAACCCCTTGAGGCGGAGCTTTGCCATGAAAGGAAAAACAAAAGGTAATGCAATGTGCAATCCATTTAGAAATGGTTTGCTTAGAAATAGCCTTGCCCTGGGCTCCAGGGGCAAAACTGACCAATAACTGTGCTGATTTCCGAAGGTCCTTAGTCCTGTCCAGGTAAAACCTGAGCTGTCTGTGCACATCAAAAGAATATAGGATCCTTTCACCTCTATTGTGAGGATTAGGAAAGACTGAAGGAAGGTGTATGGACTGATTAGGAGTCAGGCTGGAAACCACCTTAGACAAAGGAGGGATTAGTCCTCAGAGAGACTCTATCTACATGGAAAATAAGAAAAGGCTCCACGGCCAAAGTTTGCAGCTCCGAAACCCTCCTTGCTGAAGTTATAGCCAAGAAGAAGGTGGACTTCCAACAGAAAAACTTTAAATCTGCAGAGGCAGCTGGCTCAAAAGGAGGAAGAGTGAGTTTCTCCAGAACAAAATTAAGATCCCAGGCTAGAGTAGGTGCTCTTCTGGGAGGTTTTAAATTGTAAGCACCTCTGAGAAACATTTTCATCAGGGGACGAGAGAAAATGGGCTGTTCAAGAGAACAATGAGCAGAGATGGCTGAAGCATGGATCTTGCTAGAGGAAAAAGAAAGACAACCCTGAAGCAAATCATCCAGGTGTTCCAGGATCAGAGGAAAGGTAGGTTGAGAAGCAGACTCCTCCCTAGCCTGCATCCATTGAGAGAACCTTTCCCATTTGCCAGCATATGATTTCCTAGTGCTAGGATTCCTGGCCTCCCTCAGCACGTCAACCACCTGTTGGGAAAGGGAAGAAGAAAGGGAAGGAATCATACAATGAGCCATGCTGCCAAATGGAGAGACTGAAGATGAGGATGTAGAATGTTTCCCCTTTCCTGAACCAAAAGATCTGGCTTCAGAGAAAGATGCCAAGAAGGAAGATGGGAGAGACTGCAAAGCAGTGGATACCAATGCTGTCTGGCCAGTCCGGAGCTATGAGAATAGTCCTTGGACGTTCAAACCTGACCTTCATTAATATTCTGGGAAGAGGAGGGAAGTCGTACACTGATAGCAACGTCCAAGGAAAAAGAGAGCATCCACTTTCCAGGCTCTGCTGTGCTGCTGTCTGGTGCAAAAGAGAGGTAGCAGATGGTTGTCTGGGGAGGAGAAAAGATCCATCTGAGGAGTGCCCCAACGTTGAATGATGCTGTAAAAGACTGCTCTGTTCAGCTGCCACTCGTGAGGATCCAAGGTTTTGCCTGCTCAACTGGTCTGCCAAAACATTGAGCCTTCCTGGAAGAAACTGTGCTAGGAGATGCAGGTCCAGGGATGCTGCCATGGACCAAAGATTCATGCTTTGCCTACACAGGGGGTAAGAGTGAGTCCCTACCTGCTTGTTGATGTACCACATGACCGTGGTGATGTCCTGACAAGCAGGGTTCCCTGGAGAAAGAAGATGCTCGAAAGCTAGTAAGGCCTGCTGAACTGCAATCAACTCTTAGATTTATGTGCAGGTGCATCTGCTGGGCATTCCAACGTCCCTGTATGCATCTGCCATCCAGGGGTGCTCCCCAGGTGTAGTCCGATGCATTTGTAGTCAGAACTTGAGTGGCAAGAGGTGTCCGAAAAGGCATGCTTTTGTTTTGTAGACAGGCTGTTGCCCACCACAGAAACTCTGCCTGCAGAGATGGAAGCAGAGGAATCATCATATACAGGTCCTCTGTGTGTTGACACCAAATGTTCTTGAGGTACCATTGCAATTTCCTCATATGCAGTCTTGCAAATGGAATCATGAGAATACAAGATGCCATGAATCCCAGAGCTTGCAGGTATTTCCTTGCAGGGAGCTGGGACAGGGTTGCCACGTCCTTGAAGTAAACTGAAAGAGGTGTCTGCTTCTCCTGGGTGAGATGTATCATCTGGGCGGCTGTGTTCAGACACATTCCCAGGAATGCTATCTCCTTGGATGGTACCATTTTAGATTTTTCCACATTGAGAGTGTAACCCAGGGAAGAAAGAAGAGTATTTACGAATTCCAGATCCTTTAATAGCTGTTCCTGAGAACTTGCTTGAATCAGACAGTTGTCCAAATATGGGTAAATCTGAATTTTCTTCTGCCTGCAAAAAGCAATGACTGGGGCCAGGCACTTTGTGAAGACTCTGGGAGCAGTAGATAAGCTAAAGGGCAGCGCAGAGAATTGGTAATGTTGATCGCCCACTCTGAAACAAAGGCACTGCCTGCAACTTCCCCTGAGAGGAATGTGCAGATAAGCCTCTTTGAGATCCAAGGTTACCAACCAGGAATCCTTTTCTAGCAGTGGTAGCAACTGATGCAGAGTGAGCATTTTGAACTTTGAAACTACCAGAAAAAGAGTTCAGAATGGAAAGATCCAGGATAGGACGCCAGGTGCCTTCTTTTTTTGGAACTAGGAAAAGCCTTGAAAAAAAGCCCTGGCCTACCTGCTGAGCAGGAACTGATTCTATTGCTCTCAGATGAGACAGACAAAATTTGTTTTTCTACTTCTGCCCTTTGGTTTGGAGGAACGTCCGGGAATCCCTTGGGAGCTGGAAAGAAAACTTGTGCTCTAGGGACACCATTCTGAGCACCCATTCGTCGTCTGTGATAGTGGCCCAGACATCTACAAAAAGGGCCAACCTTCCCCATAAAGGACTCTCCCGGCAAGCAAGAACAGGCAGAAGTTGTAAAAAGTCACAGAGTGTGTTTTTGATTGATATGCAGGCTTGGAGATTCCCCCTTTAAAAGTGGAAGCCTGCCAACGCCTAGACCTTTGAGGGGTAGCCCCCTGCACCCTAGAAGATTTGTATCCTCTAGTCGTGGAATGGTTCTGTCTGGTATCAGGAAAGGTCCAACTCTTGGAATGGTAATTCCTACTAAAGCGAGGGGGTTGAACTTGCAGGAAATCCTTAACCGTTTACATGGACTTGGCCTTATCCTCCATCTTCTTTATTACCTCCTCTGCTCTGCTGCCAAAAAGATTGTCTTTATGCAAAGATACATCCAAAAGCTTAGCCTTCACAGGTTCTGGAAGAGGCTGCTCTCTCAGCCAAGCATGCCTTCTAACAGATCCAGTAGCCGTAGCCCTGCTGGAGGCCTCAAGAATGTCAAAACCACAATGCAAAGAATGCTTATTGACCAGACTGGTGGAATTCAATAAATCCTACATGTCTTTACTCTCTGCCAAAAGAGGAACACTTGCTATCCTAGACTTAATATACTCCAAGGTGTGCTGCTGGTACTTCAGCATATGAAATAGACAACTGGTAGCCCAAATAGCTAGGGTGGCAGAGGTATAAACCTTCTTGCCCCACCTATCTAGGTTCATAGACTCCCTGTCAGAGGGAACAGGATTCCAGGTAACAGTGGCCTTAACTCCTTTAGGGCCCTGAGAAATAACCTCTGGGTCCGCCAACGGATTCCTGAAAAGAAACTGATGAGAATCAGGGACTCTGTAGTACCTGTCAGGTTTCCTGCGAGCAGAAGGAACCAAATTTGGAGACAAGGAATTTTCCAGATAAACATCAACTTCCAACACAGGGGGAATAGCAAGAGGCTTATGCTGAGGTAAATCCAGAAACTCCCTAATCTGTTTCTTGGATTGGGGATAATCCTGACTTTACCATTTAAAATGTTCTCTGAGGGTATTTAAAGTATCACCAAAAGAGAAATTCTCTAGAGGAGAGGCTAAAGGGATGGACTCCACTGCATCTGAATCCTCAAAAGGGGGAAACGCCTGAGAAAATTCCTCTTCATCAGCAGAAATGCTGAAAGAATCAGAACCTGAGCAGGACAAAACCTCAGAAGAAAAGTACAGTTGTGTACACATCATAAATGTAGATGTTCAAGTGTATTCACTGTTGCAATCATTACATTTGGGTTATCTGCCTGCAGGTAGCCCTCAGCCAGCCTGAATATCAAAGTCATGGATCCCTGCGTCAGATGCTGTCCCTTCTTCAATGACGTCAGGTCATCAGGGGTATAAAACATGTTTTATGCTACACCTCCAACAAAAAGCAAATACACCAGAAAGCTGTAATACACTAAACAAGAGGAAAGGTATAGCCAAGAGAAGTCAGGGGGCTGGAGGGAGGGTAACCAGGACTGCAACAGTGAATACACTCGAACATCTACATTTACGGTAAGTGTACACAACTGTACTATGTTCTTCGTGTTTCACTGTTGCAGTCATTACATTTGGGTTGATTCTCAAAGCTAAGGAAGGGAGGAGGAAGTTAGAGAGCATCAGGACCAGCTATTAAGCCCTGCAAGACTGCAGTGGCAAAACCAGCTCTGGATTTAGAAAAAATAGGCATGTGGTAATGCTTGGTGAAGGTATGTACTGAGCTCCAGGTAGCAACTTCTAGGATGTTCTTGGTAGGGACACCTCTGAGAAAGGCTGTAGAAGTAGATGTAGCCCTGGTGGAATGTGATCTTATCCCCTTGTGGGGTAGGTTTTCCATGGTGCTTACAGCAGAAATGAATGCAATGGCCTATCCATTTAGAAGTGGTTTGCTTTGAAATGGCCTTCCCCTCTGCCCCTGCAGCAAAGCCATCTAGCAAATGTTCAGATTTTCTGAGAGGCTTAGTCCTGTCCAAATAAAATCTAAGTTGTCTGTGCACGTCCAAAGAGTGCAGTATTCGTTCTCCTTTGTTCTGTGGATTAGGGAAAAAGGTAGGCAAATGAATGGACTGATTAAGGGCCACAGTAGACACCACCACCTTGGGAATAAAGGAAGGATTGGTCATGAGGGACACCCTGTCTGCATGGAAGATGATGAAGGGCTCCACTGCCACGAGGGCCTGTAATTCAAACACTCTTCTTGCTGAAGTGATGGCTGGAAGGAAGGCTGTTTTCCAAGAAAGGAATTTCAACTCTGCAGTTGCAGATGGCTCAAAAGGAGGTAGAGTGAGCTTTTCCAATACAAAGTTAAGGTCCCAGGCTGGAGTAGGGGCTCTCCTGGGTGGTCTTAAATTTTTGGCCCCTCTGAGGAATTGCTTTAGCAGGGGGTGAGAGAAGAGGGGTGGTTCAGCACTATATTGTGCTAAAATAGCAGAGGCATGAATTTTAATTGACAAGAAGGAAAGGCCCTTGTGGAGCATCTGTGTTAAGTACTGAAGAATATGCGGTAAGCTGGGCACCGTTGTGACCATCCCCTGAGTCTGTCTCCAGGAACAGTATCTTTTCCACTTTTCAACACAGGACTTTCTAGTACTAGGTCTACTTGCCTCCAGAATGACATCTAGCACCTGCTTACTGAGGGATGCTATTGGAGAGCTCAAGGAATTAGCCAGGCTGCAAGGTTCAGGGTTTGAAGCTGAGGGTGCAGAATCTGGCCCTCCTGCTGGGACAGGAGGGAAGGGGTTTGAGGAAGGTGCCATGGTTCCAGTAGTGACATACTGCGCAAGAGGGGTACCAGTGCTGGCGTGGCCAGTCTGGTGCAATCAGTATTGTCCTTGGTTTGTTCTTTTTGATCTTTAGCAGAACTTTCGTGAGGAGAGGCAGAGGGGGAAGACATAAACTGAGAGGCTTTCCCAGGTGAAGGACAGGGAATCCACTTTCCAAGCTTGACTGTGGGAAGTCCTTGTGCAGAATTTGTCCAATTGGTAGTTTTGGGTGGAGGCAAACGGGTCTATCTTTGGATTCCCCCATTTGTTTCTCAAAAGGTTGAATATCTTTGGGTTCAGTTTCCACTCGTATGGGTCCATGAGACTTCTGCTTAAATCGTCTGCCAGTAAATTTAGCTTGCTTGGCAGGAACTGAGCTCATAGGTGCACTTGGTAGCTCAAGGCTGTGTTCCACAGAGCCATTGCTAGTCTGCAGAGAGGGTACGAGTGGGTTCCCCTCTGCTTGTTTATGTACCACATAACAGTGGTGTTGTCTGTCTTTACCAATAATTGTCTTGAACAAATGTGGTCCTTCAAGGCTGTCAGGGAATTCTGTACAGCTAACATTTCTTTTTGACTGATATGCAGGTGCATCTGACTCTAGCCGCATTTGCCCTGAATGCACTGCCCTGCCAAGTGAGCCCCCCATGCATAGTCTGACGTGTCTGTTGCTAGGGTTTGGGAGGCAGGGGGTAGAGTAATTGGGAGTCCCTTGTTGTGGTAGCAGGCCTCTGCCCACCAAAGGAACTCTGCCTTTATACAAGGAATGATGGGAATTATTGATTCCAGGTCCTGAGAATGTTGACACCATAGACTTTTTAGATACCATTGTAGTTTCCTCATATGCAGTTTTGCATATGGAATTAGTAGAATGCAAGAGGCCATGAACCCCAGGGCTTGCAGGATTTTCCTTGCAGATAAGCTGGGTCTTTGTGGCCAGTAGTCTGAGGTAAGCTGTCAAATAAACCTGTTTCTCAGGCGTGAGGTAAGCCATATGGGAAGTTTTGTTCAAGCTTGCTCCCGGGAATACAATTTGTTGGCAGGGTACTAGATGAGATTTCTTTTCATTTATGGTGTACCCCAGTGAGGTTACAAGTTTCTTTACAAATGCCAGATGTTTTAGTAGCATGTCCTGGTTTTCTGCCTGAATTAGACAATCGTCCAGGTATGGGTATATTTGAATATTTATTTGCCTGCAAAATGTAATGACTGGAGCTAGGCACTTTGTGAATACCCTGGGTGCAGCAGATAAGCCAAAGGGAAGTGCAGAGAACTGATAGTGCATGGAGCCTGCTCTGAAGTGTAGGTATTTCCTGCAAGATTCCTTTATTGGGATGTGCAGGTAAGCTTCCTTTAAGTCTACGGTTGCCAACCAGGCATCTTTGCCTAGCATAGGAAGCAGCTGTTGAGGTATTAGCATTTTGAATTTTGGGATTACCAAAAAGGTGTTTAGAGTAGAGAGGTCCAGGATAGGATGCCAGGAGCTGTCTTTTCTGGGTACCAGGAAAAGTCTTGAGTAAAAACCTTGTCCCCTTTCTTCTGCTGGGACAGGCTGAATAGCCCTGATACTTAGAAGACAGAGAACCTGCTGTTGGACCTCTGCCAACTGATTTGGAGATAGGTCTGACCAACCGTTTGGGGTTAGTAAGGTGTGGAAATGGAATCTGTATCCTTGGAAAACTATATTTAAAACCCATTTGTCCTGGGTAACAAGTTCCCAGTTTTTTGCATGCCGGACGATCTTTCCCCCTAAGGGAACAGGCAGTTGAGCAGGGCTTGGAAGGTTTAAGGTTAAGTCATTGTGACATTTTCCATAGGGCGAGTCTTACTACTTCCAGCTTTGGAAGTGGGAGACTCCCACTGCTTAGGCCTGTAAGTACCTTGAGACTGTAGCCTAGGTGGCCTGCTGTTCCTGGGTTTGGACTGAGAAGGCCTGAATGAGACAGGAAAGGATCAATTCTTAGAAGGCCAATGCCTACTAAATTTTGGAGGCTGTACTTGCAGGAAATCTTTAACAGTTTGCATAGATTTAGCTTTTTCCTCCACCTTTTTAAGGACAACTTCTGCTTTGCTACCAAACAGTCGGTCTTGGTTTAAGGGAAAATCCAGTAATTTAACTTTAACATGATCTGGCAAATTTTGCTCCTTAAGCCAAGCATGCCTTCTAAGAACAGAAATGTCAGAACCCTGATCAGAAGAATCAGAAGGAAAATCAGTTCTAGGTCTCTTAGAGAGTGAAGGCTGGCTTCCCCTAATCACAGTAACAAGGTCTTCAGCCATTCTTATCATTTGTTTTTTAGGCATATGGGCCTGACCATGTGGTTTGGACGTTGGTTTTCTAGGCATGGGTCGAGTTTTAGGCCTTGAAGAAGAAGATGGCATCGGTTTGAAATGCAAGTCAGTAGGCCTGAATACACCCTCAGAAGTCGGTGCCTGCACAGCGGCTCCGGACCCATCCAAGGTAGAGACATCCGCAGGTTCCATGGTCGAAGAAGCATCTCACGGCATACCGGACTCCGAATGGGTCTCAGTAGAGGCCTGCGAATCTGAAGTAGCAGGTAACAGGGGCTGCGAAAGCGCCTCACTGAGTACCGCCGAACTGGCGACAAGCTTAATGGAAGCGTCGTCAGCAGCTTTGGACCTATGCGGTCTGTCTTTATCTTTACGTTTTTTTGGAATGTCGGTAGTCGGATGGCTTACCGAAGCCATTTCTGGTTAGTTAAACCGAGTACCAAAATAATTTGCAGCAAAAATAAACCAACAACGAATAGTTCGAGTGTTGAATTAGGCACAAAACCAACAGCGAGGGACGTCGTGGTCTCAGCCTAAGCAAGGAATGCAGTACGAATGAAAATCTTTATGAGGTATTTGCTTTCCACAGGTAATACAATTGTTAACTTTTACTGACTTCGGTTTAGAGCAAGAAAAGGGATCACCAACAGGGTACTTAACTTTTTTGAAGACTTTGATTCTGAAACTCGAAAATGAAAATTTCAGGAGTCGGCCGACCGGCACTTGTGAACTGCTTCTGCTTCGGGCACAGCACAGCAAGAAAGACTGATGCAATGGCGTCGGCTGCATGTTTTATACCCCTGATGACCTGACGTCATGGAAGAAGGGACAGAATCCGATGCAGGGATCCAAGACTTTGATATTTAGGCTGGCTAAGGGCTACCTTCATGCAGATAACCCAAATGTAATGACCAACAGTAAAACACGAAGAACATCACCCCCTACTCCTTTAAGAAGGAGGAGGCTGAGAGCCCCTAATAAGAGTCAACAAATCATTAGCCATTTTAACCATTTGGGATTGAGGGGAACGAAAAAAGCTAGGGCCTGCCTTTTCACAGGCTTATGAATATAGGATTTACCAGCAAGCCTGAAGGACTCGGAAGGCCTGGCAACCACTGAAGTTGCAGCAGAGGTTGAAGTTGCAGCAGAGGTTGAAAGAAGAAGTTTGCTGTCAGAACGCAAAACGGAGGCGTCGGACACCGGAGTTAGCTTAGCAGCTCCGGCTCCAGCAGAAGAGGCAACCAGCGACAGGTCGGAAGGCAAAACGGAGACCTAAGGGACTCAAACTCAATCAAGGCCTGCGGCTGTACATCTGCAGACTGCAAAGGCGTCTCACTGGCTACCGCCTGACTGACTACCAACTTAACCTCATCGGAGGACTTAGCTTTCTGAGGCCTGTCGCGGTCCTTACCCTTACGTTTCTTCGGAACAACTGAAGCCTGAAGACTGGCAGATGCCATACCAACGAACTTAGGCCAAACTCCAAAATGCCTAGCCAAAATCTTAGCCCCACGACGGATAGTACGCTGATTAAAGGAGGCACAGAGATCACACTTGGGAACGTCATGGTCAAGGCCTAAACAAATAATGCAAAAGGATTGAAAATCTCTATGGGGAATCTGCTTTCCCCAGGTAAGGCAATTAATTTTTTCTGACATTCGTTAAGGCAAGAAAAAAGGACCCCCAATGGGGTACTTAGCTGTAGTAGACTTCAACTCTTGTAGTCGGAAACCAACAAAGGTAAACTGCCGACTGGCACTCGTACATGAAAAGCTTCTGCTTCGGGCTCCGCGGCAAGGAAGACCGAGGAAGTGACGTCAGCTGCCTCCCTTGGTATCGGATGCCCTGACGTCCTTTTCAACTGACTGCAACCGACGTCATTTTTACTTACCTTTGGTATTCTGGCCGACTGAGGGCTACTGGGAGCCCAATAACCCATTGGTTAGGACTGCAACAGTGAAACACGATGAAAGTACAGTTTTGTACCTACCATAAATGTAGATGTCAAATGAGACATCTTGGTCTTATGCAATGTTCCAGGCAGTCAGCTGCAGAGTTTTCAGGTTTGGATGCAGATTGTTGTAGTTGTTCTGTGTTAACAGTACCAATGTTGCCTTGGCCAGTCTGGAGCTATCAGAATGATCCTTGACGGTCCTCTTTGATCTTCAATAGCACCTTGTGCATCAAAGGAAGTGGTGGGAAAGCATATGCTGTCAGGTTTTTCCAACTGAAGGATAGGAATTTCTTTAGCTGATGATTGCGTGGGGATGCAAATAAGTCTTGCTGTCAGATGGTTCTGCTTAACTCTGCACCCAAAAGGTTATTCTTTGGGATGGTATCAGCGCAGGTAGATGGCCCTTTGTAAGTCTTCTGCTAGTTTGTTTGCCTGCAATGAGCAATTACTGATGCCAGGCATTTAACACTCTGGGCGTAGTAGATAAGCCAAAGGGCAATGCTGAGAATTGATAATGCAACAATGAGGAATGTGTTGAGAATAGGTCTCCATTTGCTCTCTTCCACAGCTCTCATCTTTAATAATTGGGATATTTGTTTTAGAGCTTCTGCCTTTTGATTTGGAGGTAGGTTTGGCATTCCTCTGTCTGTAAAATCCACTTGTCTCTTGTGATGTAATGCCAGTTTATTGAAAATTATTCCTGCCCCTCTGAACTCTGGATGAGTCTGCGGTTGGACCTGTAAGAAATCTTTTACTGTTTGGACAGATTTTGCTTTCTAAACAAATTGATCTTATCCATAGGAGCATCTAATAGTTTGGACTTGACATGGTCTGGTAAGGCCTGCTCTTTAACCATGCATGCCTTCTGATAACTGTGCCAGTCATGGCTGATCTAAATGAATGTTATGTACCATTTCCTGAACAGATTTTAATGATTCATCAGAGGACAGTTTTTCTGGTCTAGCATAAATTCTTGATACTGGATCATGTGAAATTGACAGTTCAAGGCCCTAGCTGAAAGAGTAGCAGCCCCATCTCTAAGGATCTGGGAGGGGTTCTTAGTAGCTGCTACAGCCTTAGGTCCTTGGGAGAGCAAAGGAGCCTTATACAGACCATGTAGAATCTATCAGGCTTCAGTACAAGCATCATTAAATGCATCATCTACAACAGAAAGAACTGGAGGTATGGCTAAAGGCCTATGTTGTGGTAAATGCAGAAAGGTTCCAAGCCTTTTCTGAGTCTGAGAAATCCTGGCCCTGCCACTGAAATTGTTCCCTCATAGCATGCAAGGTTTCCATCTGAAGACAACACAGCACTTGTAAAAAATGATTAGCCACTATACACCAGGCAGAAGAGAAACAAGTTTACTCCAGCAATAAGGGAAAGTCAAGAGGCAGGTGTGGCATTCAAGATGCTGTAGCTGATCCAGCTGTCTTCAAAATGTTTTTTTCTGCAGGTTCAAAGACATTTTAATGCAGAACAGGCTATGGAGAAAATATTAAAATTTATCCAACAAAGTGTGGGCCAGCAAACTGAATGCAACTCTGCTTCTCATTTGTTTGATAACAAAGCCAATAGAGGCACTTTGCCAATGAAACCTTTTTCACTGTTCTAAATGAAAATTCTTGAAAGATAGAAAAAAAGTACAGGAGCTGACTAGAAGAAAGAAAGGCTTGTGTTGGAAAATGAAGATCAGGAAGACAGCCAGCAACACTGAAATTAGTGAATTAATTTATTTATATTTGTTTACTGACAGTGCACTGATGAATATCGACCAATTTCAGGCTCAGCATGGATGAAATATAAAAAATTTCACAAACAAAAATACAGAAATGTAAGCAATGACAGTAGCTCAGACTAGTTATATTGAAAAATACTGTTTATATACATTCTGGTGAACAAGCACAGTGCACTGTACAGTCAGCAGAGGGTAATGTATATAATATACTCTAATTTCTAAAGTGAGTCAATCTTCAGTAAATCTTGAAAGAGAAGAATAGACTTGGAAATTAGACAGGGATAGTGTGTTAGGTGATGTGACGTGCGTTGAAACAGAAGCATTTGGCTTGGATGAAGAAAATACATTCTAAATTTAGAACAAGAGTTGCATTTCCTTTTGATCGATGGAGACAGCTTGCCAAAGAGTTGGTGCCAAAGAGGAGAATGCAAGTCCAGTTGTGTGGAGATTGGTTTTAGGGTAATGAGAGTTGGTGTGGTGTGGGTAGTATTTTTTTCATGATGTCTAGCAGCAAGAGAAAGAATTGTGTGGCGTGGCCAGGATCCCACCAGTAGCCTAGCTCTATTTTACGAGTAGAAATTTGACTTTTTCTAAGGTGATACAGTCATGCTCACAAAGAGAAGAGTTTGTAATGAATTGTCAGATGGTGTTAGAGATATTCTGGAGTGCTTCAATGACTTTCTTGGAGGAAGAAGCAAAAACCAGAAGCCTGTATTCAAGTTGAGAAAGGAGAACTCCTTTGACAGTAGCTGCTCCGGCTGGGTGTGACTGAAAAGGAGAGAGCTTTCTGGCCCAGAAGAGGATGGAGTGAAACTTTACTTTGGCTCTCAAGTTTTCTATGTGGAAATGGAAGTTCAATGATTGATCAAGCCATAATCCTAGGTACTTGAAGATGGAGGATGTCTCTATGGAATGGTCAAATATAGCAAGAGTTTGTTGAACTTTCTGTGGAGTTCCAAAAAGCACAGTTTTAGTCTTGGTGGGGTTAAAAGCAGTTTATGGTTAATGAGCCACTGGTGGGGCTCTTGCAAATCTGACTGGAATTGGCACTGAAGGCTGATGTGAGTGAACTGCTCAGCAGATCGTAATGTATCACATACACTCTAGTTTCTAAAGTGAGTCAATGTTCAGTAAATCTTGAAAGAGAAGAACAGACTTGGAAATTGGATAGGGACAGTGTGTTACATGATATGACTTGTGCTGAAGCAGGAGCATTTGACTTGGATAAGGAAGATGCACTCTACATCAGTAAATGATGAAGTCAACAGCATAGAGGATAAGTAGGAGATGTGAAAGGTCACAAGGAAGTTTGTTAATAAATATGTAGAACAGAAGGGGGCAAGAATGGATCCTTGTGGTACACCTTTGGTAACAGGAGCAGATTCTGAATGGGAAGGTCCTATTTTATCTCTGAAGTGTCAGTCAGGAAGTTTTTAAACCAAGGAGCAGCATCAGAACAAATATCAATTTCAATTAGTTTGTTTCGGAGAAAATAGTTGTGAATGAGGTCAAATGCTGTTGTCAGGTCTATAAACAAGTTACCTGTAAGGAAACCACAATCAGAATTTTGCAGGATGCAATCAGTTAGTGACCAAACTGCTGTCATAGTACTTCATCCAGACCAAAATCTATGCTGCTTGGAGGACAGGAGGTGGTACTGCTGAATTTTATATATCTGTAGAGAAAGAGCGAGCAAAAGAGAGTTGGGTGCAGACTATCTTTTGTAGAAGTTTGCCAAAAACTGGAAGGATATATACTGAACAGAAATGTGAGGTATCTTTTATATTGCTTTGGGAGAAGTTTAATTAGAGTAGATTTCCACCTTAGTGGCATGTTTTCTGTGAGTGAGAGGAAGAAAGATGCACTTTACAGTGATATATGAACCAGAGGTTTATGTTGTCAGCTGCAGGATGGTGGTCAGTGGAAATATTTTCAAGCAGAATAGAAACTTCTTTGAAATGCATGCATCTGAAGTGGAAGAAGGGATGAACGGTGGTGTTTGAGCAGTACATGATCTGTGAGAGGTGTAGAGTTTATTGATGTGACAATGCCAAATTTTTTAAGCAAATCTTCTGCAGTAGGTTTCATTGCACCACAATGAATAGTGTTTGCAAACAGGGTTCCATGTAGAGGTTTAACTCCAGTAAGAATGTTAACTTCTTTACAAAAGTATGCAAGGAAATATAGGACAGCAATTTGTTTCTTTGGAGATTCATTTTCTACCTTCGAATGGACTTCTTCGCTAGATTATGTAAGGGTATACAGGAGGTACGGTTGTCAGCTGCGGGATTTGATTGTTCCAATTTTTGTCACGCTTCATCCTCCAATAGTTAAAAGATGTATGAGTTCAGTGGGTAACCACTCTGTTTTGGTGGGTTTACAAAGTCTGTGGATAACTGGAAAGAATTTGTCATGCAGCTAGAGTAGAAGTTGTTTAAGCTTACAGAACCTACATGAGAATCAAATACGTAGAGTATATGCTTCCAATCACAGGCTGTGAGAAAGTCTCTTACTTTGTCAATATTAGTTATGCTCTAGTTTCTGAAAGCTTTTAATAGTGGTGGCAATTTTACAACATGGCTGACACTTGAAAGGATGACTGGGCAGTGGTTGCTCAGGGATGGTGGCAGAATGTTTATGTTGGAGATGGAGTTTAATATGTTTGCAATAATTAGGTTGAGCGTAGAGTGTTTGGAGGAAATTGTTGGTTCTTTAACGAGTTGAAGGAGAAAGTACAGTTGTGTACACTTACTATAAATGTAGACGTTCGAGTATATTCACTGTTACAGTCATTACATTTGGGAAATCCTGCTGGCAGGTTGTCCTCAGTCAGCCTGAATTCCAAAGCCCTGGGTCCTGCGTTGGCTGCTGTCGTGCCTTCCCTGACGTCAGGTTGTCAGGGGTATAAAAGATGCGGCCAATGCCATTTTCTTTAGTTTTTCTTGCCCCAGATGTCAGGTGCCCCCTAAAAGGGTAGCCAAAATATATATATATATATATATATATATATATATATATATATATATTTATAAATACATGCACCAATATAACCTTTACCTTCATCTACAAGCAAATACACCACATAGGCACATAGGTTGTATAATCAGAGAAGGAAAGATAGGTTCCCTCAGAAGAAAGAAAGGGGATGGTGGGTGGGTAACCTGGACTGCAACAGTGAATACACTCTAACATCTACATGTATGGTAAGTGTACACAACTGTACTATGTTCTTCGTATTTCACTGTTGCAGTCATTACATTTGGGTAGAGTCCCAAAGCTATGGATGGGAGGCTGGAGCTAAACAGCGCTAGGAGCGGCTATGAGGCCCTGCAGAACTGCAGTGGCAAAGCCTGCCCTGGATTTAGAGTAGAGTGGTAGATGATAGTGCTTTGTAAAGGTGTGCACTGAACTCCACGTAGCAGCCTCTAAAATGCCGTTGGTTGGTACTCCCCTGAGAAAGGCTGCTGAAGTGGCTGCAGCTCTTGTTGAATGTGTCCTAATGCTCTTGGGCACTGGCTTGCCATGGTGTAAGTAGCAGAAACGAACACAGTGGCCTATCCACTTTGAAATAGTCTGCTTTGCGATGGCCTTTCCATGTGATCCTACAGCATATGCCACTAGTAATTGCTAGGTCTTTATAAATACTTTGGTTTTGTCCAGGTTGAATCTAAGCTGTGTACTTCCAAAGAATGCAGAATTCTCTCCCCCTTGTTCTGTGGATTTGGATAAAAAGTTGGCAGATGAATGGTTTGGTTAAAAGCCATGCTGGACACCACCTTAGGCATAAATGTTGGGTTTGTCCTCAGAGAGACCCTGTCTGGATAAAAAATGATAAAAGGTTCCACAGCCATGAGTGCCTGTAGCTCTGAAACTCGTCTTGCAGAAGTTATTGCTAGGAGCAGAGTTGTTATCAAAGATAAAAACTTTATATCAGCAGTAGCAGCTGGCTCAAAAGGAGGCAGGGTGAGTTTTTCCAAGACATAGTTGAGGTCCCATGCAGGCACTGGTGATCTCCTTGGAGGCCTTAAATTTTTGGCTCCTCTGAGGTACTACTTTAATAAGGGATGAGAAATGATTGGTGGCTCTGTATTGTAATGAGCCGAAATGGCAGAGGCATGAATTTTAATAGATGAAAAAGACAGGCCTTTGTCCAGCATCTCAGTTAATTATTGCAAAATCTGAAGCATATTTGGCACAGCTGCATCAGTCCCTTGTGCCTGGTTCCAACCACAGAATCTCTTCCTTTTTCCAGCATAAGATTTTCTAGTACTAGGCCTTCTGGCTTCCAAAATGACATCCATCACAGCTTTACTGAGAGGTGCGTTTTGTATGACTACATGATCCACCATGCTGCCAGGTTTAAAGTCCCGAGTTGGCTGTGCAGGATCGGATTGTTTTGCTGGGACAGTAGATGAGGTATTTGAGGTAAGGTCCAAGCTGGGCATTGAGACAATTTCCTTAGTACTGGATACCAGTACGGGCCAGTCTGGGGCAATTAGTATCATCTTTGGCTTCTCCTGTCTCACCTTTAGGAGTACTTTGGGTAGGAGAGGCAGTGGGGGAAAGGCATACACTGATAGGTTTTTCCAGCTGAAAGACAGGGCGTCCACTTTCCATGCTTGTCTGTGATAAATCCTTGTGCAGAATCTTTTTGGTTGGTAGTTGTGAGGGGAGGCAAATAGATCTATGTCTGGGTATCCCCATTTCCTTGTTATCATGCTGAAGACTTGTGGATTCAGCTGCCACTCGTGGGGATCCATGAGGTTTCTGCTTAGTTCGCCTGCCAGAGTATTTTTCCTTCCTGGCAGGAATTGTGCCTGCAGATGTACTTGGTAAGTCAATGCTGTGTCCCACAAAGTCATGGCTAGTCTGCAAAGGGGGTAAGAATGTGTGCCCCCCCTGCTTGTTTATATACCACATGACCGTGGGGTTGTCTGTCTTTATCAGTCATTGTCCTGGATGAAGTAGGTCCTTGAAGGCTGTCAGGGCATTTTGAACAGCTAGCATCTCTTTTTGATTGATAGGTAGATGCATTTGGTTTGAGGTCCATGTGCCCTGAATGCATCTTCCTGCCATGTGGGCCCCCTGGGTATAATCTGATGCGTCCGTTGTTAATGCCTGCCTAGCTGGGGGTAATGTGAATGGCTGTCCCTTGTTTTGGTGACAAGCCTCTGCCCACCATCGAAACTCCTGTTGCAGGCAGGGAATGAGAGTAATCATAGTTTCCAGGATGTGGCAATGTTGAGTCCAAACACTTTTTAGGTACCATTGTAGTTTCCTCATATGCAGTCTTGCATATGGAATTTGTAGGATGCAGGATGCCAGGAAGGCCAAAGCCTGCAGAATTTTTCTTGCAGATAACTGGGCCTTTGTTGCCAACATTTTGAAATAGGTAGTCAGTTGCATTTGTTTGTCTGGCATGAAATAAGCCATCTGGGCAGTTGTATTTAAGCTTGCACCCAGGAATATTATCTCTTGAGAGGGTACTAGTTTTGATTTCTTTTCATTGACTGTGTACCCTAGACATGTTAGAAGTCTTTTCACAAATGCCAGATGCTGTAGAAGAATGTCCTTGTTCTCTGCTTGAATTAGTCAGTCGTACAAGTAAGGATATATATGTATTCCTCTTTGTCTGCAAAATGTGATTACTGGTGCCAGGCACTTTGTAAAGACCCTGGGCGCAGAAGATCAGCCAAAGGGCAGTGCAGAGAATTGGTAATGCATTGAGCCAGCCTTGAATCTGAGTTATCTTCTGCATACTTGTCTGACTGGGACATGCAGGTATGCCTCTTTTAGGTCTAAAGTCACAAGTCAAGCGTTCTTGCCCAGCATGGGCAGAAGCTGCTGCAAAGTCAACATCTTGAATTTTGGTATATCCAGGAAAGTGTTCAGAAGAGATAGGTCTAGCATTGGCCTCCAGGCCTTATCCTTTCTGGGTACCAAGAACAGTCTTGAGTAAAATCCTTGTCCCTGCTCTTGCTCTGGTACTTGTTCAATGGCCCCCATGTCCATGAGGGATGAGACTTGTTTTTGTGCCTCTGCCCATTGATTTTGTGGCAGATCTGGCCTGCCGTTTGCCTTTGGCAGGGTATGGAAATGGAACTTGTAGCCTTGTGACACGATATTTAGAACCCACTTGTCCTGGGTTATGATGTGCCAATTTTGAGAAAAAAGTGCTAATTTTCCCCCTAAGGGTGCTGCCAAGAGATAAGTGCTTGGTGCAGGCAGGGGGAAGTCATTGGGACTGTTTCCTGTATGGCTGAGATTTGTCTTCTCCAACTTTGGAGGTAGAGGCACCCCATTGCTTTGACCTGTATGAACCTTGCGCCTGGGATCTGCCTCTAGGGCATCTGGGTCTGCCCCTTTGAGGTCTGTCTGACACAGGAAAGGACCAATTCTTTGTTGGCCAGTGTCTACTAAAGCTAGATGGTTGTACTTGTAAAAAATCTTTGACATCTTGCATAGATTTAGCTTTGTCCTCCATTTTCTTTAACACCTCTTCTGCCTTAACACCAAATAAAGTATCATGCTGTAAAGATGCATCTAATAATTTAACTTTGACATGATCAGGCAGATTTTGTTCCTTTAACCAAGCATGCCTCCTAATTACAGAACCCGAAACTGCGGCCCTGCATGATGCCTCCAAAGAATCAAAACCACATTGCAAAGTATGCTTTCCAACTTGTTCAGCTGCATGCAATAAATCCTGCATTTCCTTGTTTTCTGCACATTCAGAGTTTAACAACATTTTCTGTTTAAGCAATGCCATGACATGTTGCTGATATTTGAGCATATGAAAAGTACAGTTTTGTACCTACCACAAATGTAGATGTTCGAGTGTTCACCCTGCTGCAGTCATCACACTTGGGTTATCCTGCAGTCAGGCGGTCCCGCAGTCGGCCGGAATTCCAAAGTCTTGGTCTGGCGTCGGTTGTTGTCGCTTCTTACCTGACGTCAGTGCGCCAGGGGTATATATAATGCATCCGACGCCATTTTCTTCAGTTTTTCTTGCCCCAGATGTCAGGTGCCCCCAAAAAGGTGGTCAGTAATTAGTACCAAATTAAGCAATTTTTGCACAAACACAAAATCCCTCCAGCTATAAGCAAATACATCAGGAAGGTATTGTAGAGATTTTAGCCAGTTAGATCAGAGGGGATGGAGGGAGGGTAACCTGGACTGCAGCAGGGTGAACACCCGAACATCTACATTTATGGTAGGTACAAAACTGTACTATGTTCATCGTGTTACCCTGCTGCAGTCATCACACTTGGGTAGAATCCCAAAGCTAAGGATGGGTGGAAGAGTTATAGAGGGTTAGAGGAGGCTAGGAGGCCCTGCAGAACTGCAGTGGCGAAGCCAGCTCTAGTCTTAGAGTAAAGTGGTAAGTGATAGTGTTTGGTAAAGGTGTGTACTGAGCTCCAAGTTGCAGCTTCCAAAATCTCCTTGGCAGGAACCCCCCTGAGGAAGGCTGTAGATGTAGCTGTTGCCCTGGTAGAGTGGGGCCTAATGGTAGCAGGTACTGCTTTTCCATGATGGGTATAGCAAAAACTAATGCAATGTCCTATCCATTTGGAAATGGTCTGTTTTGATATGGCCTTCCCTTGTGAAGCTGTAGCATAGGATACAGAGAGCTTGTCAGATTTTCTGAAAGCCTTAGTTTTATCCAAGTAGTAACGAAGTTGCCTGTGAATTCCCAAGGAATTCAGGTGTCTTTCTCCTTTGTTCTGTGGTTTTGGGAAGAAGGTGGGTAAGTGGATGGTTTGATTTAAAGCCACACTGGAGACCACCTTAGGCATGAAGGAAGGATTAGTTCGTAAAGAACCTCGGTCTTGATGGAAAATGAGGAAAGGTTCCACTGCCATTAGTCCCCTGCAGCTCTGAGACTCTTCTAGCTGAAGTTATTGCTAGCAGCAGGGCAGTCTTCCATGACAGAAACTGTAGATCTGCAGAGAAAGCTGGTTCAAAGGGAGGTAGCGTAAGTTTTCCCAGAACAAAATTGAGGTCCCATGTTGGTGTAGGTGCTCTCCTGGGGGGGCCTAATGTTTTTTGCCCCTCTGAGGAACTGCCTTAGAAGTGGAATACTGATGAAGG